>NC_052505.1:95284631-95330417 GCF_014356525.2 Nilaparvata lugens | reverse complement strand
CCAAAGGAATTTTTCCCTCTCAAGAGATTTTTTCCCCCACATCTTTAGAATTCACCTCAATCTGTCACCATAGCATTAGATGTAGAAATATGAATTCACTTCAATTTGACAGTAGACAGAGAGGGAATTTTTCCTCCTAAAAGGGAAATTTTTTTTTTCCCTCACCTGGAGAGAGAGAGAGATATATCTCCCTCTCACTCACTCCCCCTCACCTCCACTGGACAGGGGGAAGGGGATTTAGAAAGAGAGAAAGATATATCTCCCTCTCTCTCACTCCCCCTCACCTCCACTGGACAGGGGGAAGGGGAAATCTATTTTTAGAAAGAGAGAGAAAGATATATCACCCTCTCACTCTCTCCCCCTCACCTCCACTGGACAGGGGGAAGGGGAAATCTATTTTTAGAACACCCCCCGCCCTACAGGCGGGGGGAAGGGGAGGAGGGATGGACGAGGGGGGAGAGGGGGGAGGGGGATCTCGAGCAAAAAAGTCAGTCAAAAGTATCAGATTATCTCTACTTTGGACATATCAATGTCCATTCTTCGGAAAGAATATTAAAAATATCCTCCCCACTAACTCTCTACCAAAAGAGTGAGAGAGAGAGAGAGTTATTAAGGGAGAGGAGTGGAGAAACGGATTTATAGTGGAGTACATACTAAGAGGTATGAGAGAGAGGGAGATACAGAGAAAAAAAGGTGGTGAGAGAACGGCCCTGAGTGTGAGAAAGTGGGTGTGTTTGAGTGAGAAAGAGAGGAGGATGAAGAGAGTGTGTGAGGGAGAGAGAAGAGAGAGTGTGAGTGACAGAACGGTTTTGAGAGCAATTTCAGAGAGGCGAAAGATGTGTGCAAACATTTCAGCAATTATTAATATTGTAATCCGTTGTCTATGGTATGAGGGAGAGTGAAAAATTGAAGGAGAAAGAGTGAGATAAAGGAACTTAGTGGAAGAGAGAAAACTGCTAAAATATAGGAAATAAAAGCGTGGAGGGGAATGAATGAGGAAGGAAAGTAGAAGAAACTCGGGAAAGAAATACTGGAATCGTATTTAACCGATCCGTTCGGCCGTTGGATCGGTCGAATCTGCCGGCCGTTGATTCGGCCGAATATAGTCGTGCATTGGAACCATTTATGTCAGTCTAGTTGCCAATTATTGATTTACAACTATCATAGCCACCAACATTTTTTATAAACAATGATTATATTGAGATTTTGAAAATTGAATAAACAAATATCCACTAAATTACTTAGTTATTCTTTACAATAATCTCACCTTCAGATCCTATTTGTTCAGTAATCTTTGTTCACAGATTCTTTCAACATCACGACGATGATATCTTTTGTCTCGCATATCTCACAATGGAACATGCTCTTGAACCAAACTTATCAACTTTTCATTGTCCATAGTTACAACTTTATAAAACAGAACAACTTCAAAAAACAAAAACAAACAAGACTGTGAAACAATTTTCAGATTAGGAACACTAGTTATTGTCTCAGCTCGACTAGCTAGTTCGGCCGGATAGAGCCGGAAAATCCATTTCAATTAGGATCCAAAAATTGATCGGCCGTGCACGGCCGTATGAACGTGTTGTAAATGACGAGCATCTATTCCTTTCTTTGTTGGGGGATTGTTCGGACGAGTTCGGTAGTTCTCGGCCGATGCTAGTTCGGACGAAATCGGTTCTAGTGGACGGCCCACCAATGTGCTGACTTAGTGGAAGTCCAGTTTTTCCCAGAGTCGTCGCGACCCGTCCACTGTCGTAAATCTTGGACCGTCTCTAACTTGGGATATCCTCTGCCTCTAAAGTTTTGGGCTCTTGACACGATTTACGAGTATATGTATCGTTTTGGATGCAATGCTTATATATGTCCTATATATATGTCCCATGTATGTCCTATACGTAATTTGGTTTCGTATGCGATACCATATCTATTGATATATTGTGTCCCCCTATATATTTTGTTTCATATGCAATATCTATTTATCAGTTACATACATTATATATATTTCAATTTCAATTTTATTGATGTCATGCATTGTACAATAATACAATATTGACACAAGTCAAATACATAGTCACAATAGTAAATTACATTGTAAAAAAATATTAAGATATTTAAATAACAAGAAATAATTCAATTCGCTGCCAAGATGGCAAGATTCACATCATTTTAAAAATGTCTCAATTCAAAAAATTCCATTATACTGTAAAAGGATTTTTCGATCAGCCAATCCTTCAACTTAAATCCTCAACATTTCGTTTTGTATGCAATATCTGTGTCTATCTTGTATGCCTTATATGTTCTGTGTGCAATATCTATGTACATAGTGTTGTTTGTCTTAAGGTGCGTACAGATTTACGCGCCGCGAACATGAACAATTCACTTTTAATCAGCTGATGCCAAGCTTTTTTTATATCAGATATACGCGCCGCGAAAACATGAGCAATTCACTTTTAATCAGCTGATTATATCTGTATTTTTACAGAAACGGTAAGATACAGATCTTTCGCGGCGCGTATATCTGTACGCTCCTTGATATTCTGGTTTATATGATATGTAATATATATTCGTGCATTTTGTTATGTGTGCATTATCTATGTACATAGAGTTGTTTGTCTTATATTCTGGTTGAAATATCTATATTTATCTATGTATATATTGTAGGCCTTATATATTCGGTTTTGTCTGCAATATCTACGTATATAGTGTTATATGCCTTATATTCTGTTCTGTGTGCAATATCTATAGATATCTTGTGTGCCTTATATATTCTGTTTTGTATGCGAAATCCATGTATATCATGTGTCACTTTTATATCCTGCCCTGCTCGAAATATCCATATATATAATATCAGCCTATATTCAGATTTGAATGTCGTCATATCATGACATGTAGAATCGGCCACCTATAAATTACGGTTATCTCCCCTGCACTGCGGTCCAAAACTCTCTCTTCCTAGATCACACATGTTTTATGTGCATGATGATGCCTACTGGAGGCTGTGATTTGTGCGTGAATGATGGTGGCTACATGTGATAATGCCGTACAGATGTGAGAAGTCATAATCCCTAGTGAGATTATGACCATGTTTGACACTACTTCTGGAACACTCTGTATAGTATTGGGATAATATCCTATTATATTAAGGGAGCAATTTCTGTATTTATATATCTCGTTATTTCTGGTTATTTATGTTTAACGGATCTCGAAAATGGCTCTAACGATTTTCACGAAATTTGGAACATAGTAGGTTTATGATATAAAGTTTCGATTGCTCTAGGTCTCATCCTTGGGGAAACTCGCTACTTCTGAAACACTATGTATAATAAAGAAAAGAACTGGCTTATACACGTACGGATTAGGGAAATTATGTTTGACGCATCATCTCGTCTGAACTACTCAACTGATTAACTTGAAATTTTGCAAATAGATTCTTAATTAGCCGAGGATGGTTATAGGTATATATTTAATTCTTTAAGATTTCATTATGTCAAGTTTTAAAATGGACCCTTGCGGAGCACGGGTTACCTTCTAGTATAAAATATTACTGTATATTACTTTGGCACCCTTCACTAACAGGATAAGTCTGTTGCATACTACACTGGAGGCTACGGGAAAACCTCCAGACTTTCCAAATTCTTCACTCCGGCACCCCTGTACTCCCCCAAATATTTGGGACACATTCAAATTTGTTTCCCACAAAAAACTTTTTACAAGATTTATTGTTTTGCTCGCCAAGTTAAGTGTATAGACATAGCTAAATAGACCTACCATAGCTAATAGCTAAAAAAACCTTATTACAAGATTTACTGTTTAGCTCGCCAAGTTAAGTGTATAGACATAGCTAAATAGACCTACCATAGCTAATAGCTAAAAAAAACTTATTACAAGATTTATTGTTTAGCTCGCCAAGTTAAGTGTATAGACATAGCTAAATTTCAACCAAATTCAAATGGCGACCCAGGAAATTGAGTTTCCATCGAAAGTTTTTCCAAATATGAAAAATTCTCAGCCAAAACTATAAGATCGATGTGAATACCCACTTTGGCACCCTTCACTAACAGGATATCCTATATTGATATGTACACACATATCCAATAAACTTGTTGGCAACAGTTAGCAGGATATCGACTCCACCAATCAGAGCCCATCATGTTTAATTCTGTCTGATATCCTGTTCCATTAATTATACACAACTAGGTCCGCTCTGCTACGTACGCTACTGCTTCAAATATTATTGGCTGGCTGCCTGCCTTATTTGCTCCATCTGCATGATATGTGGCTAATATTTAATGTATGTTTGATTGATCGGCAGCTATTTCAACATTTGTAACTCTCTATCCTCTTTACTCCTTGAGCTTCTCCTCTTCCCGTCAATCTTCTTCCTATTCCTACTCCTCCTTCTTCTTCTTTCTCCTCCTCTTCCCTCAATTCCTATTTCTCCTCTTCTTCCTTCTACTCCTTCTCCTCTCCTCTTTCTTCCTTGTGTTCTTCTTCCTCCTAATCCCTCTCCTCCTCCTTCTCCTCCTACCTCTCCTGCTCATGAAGTGGAGGGAATCCAGCTGCTCCTCCTCCTTCTATTCCTTCACCTTCCCCTACTTCTCCGCCCCCTCCTCCTCCTTTACTCCTCTTCATCATTCACCTCATCTTTCTCCTTCTCCTCATCCTTCTCCCTCTACTTCTCCTAATCCTCCCCCTCCTCCACCCCTTCTCCTCTTTATCAACCACTTCCTCTTCCCTCTTCTCTTTATCCAAAGATCCTCCTTCTCCCTCTTCCTTTCCTTCCCCACCTCACACACCCCCTTCACCTCTTCATCATCCACTTCCTCTTTTGTCTTCTCCTTATCCATCTCCTTCCCCCTCTACTTAACCTTCTTCTCCTCCCCCCTCCTCCCCCCTCCCCTTCACACGCTCCTCCTCTTCATTATCCACTTCCTCTTTCTCCTCCTCCTTATCCATCTTCTTCTCCCTCTACTCCTTCTTTTCCTCCTCCTCTTCTTCTTCTCGCTCCTCTTCGTGATACCTCCCAACTCCTGAAGCGATAACCAGTAATGGAGTATGCTCTTGGGTTATCATATTATAGTCAACGTTGAAATGTTAAGTGTAGTTAGTAAGATTAACATGAATTTGTGCAGCCCATTCATGTGATGCTGATATATTGGTAGTGAATTTGTGTGAGTGGGTCGAAATTTAATGGTTGGTTCAAATTGACGGCTGAGTTTAAATCAACTGCTGCAGGGCTGATAGCTGTTGATAGTGTAATGGAAGCAATTGAAATAGTATTATTGAAATTTGTGAAATTAGAACGTAATATTTTATTTGCTGGCTGCCTAGCATAGGCTACGGAAAGCTTGCATTTTTTTCAACCGATGGACGAGGTGAGGATCTTTCTCAGGGTTGGGAACTGCCTAGCTTGCATCCCAGCCTGGGAAAGATAGTTTCCATCCACTCGTCCCATCAACAGTTTCCGGCTCTTCTTCCCCCCTGCCGTAGTCTAGTTTTCCACGTGTAGGCCTAGGAAGAGTCGGACCTGAGACAAAAATTGCATTCTTTCCGTGCACTCTTCTTTTAACGGTTGACGCGAACGGAGCGCACTCGGACACAAATTCTTTTCGGAACTGGATCACCCAAATCATCACCTAATGGATTTCTTCGACGTCTACATTATGGGTGAGTCCCAAAATTAATTCTACTCTAATGACACGGGGCGATCGAACTATGTTTATTTATGTTTTTGCATAACGATAGGTTGTTTTTTGTTTATTGTAACAGTCCAAATCTCATTCAATGTTTTTTTTTGTATTAGGCTAGGCAGCCAGAATAGAGCCCGAAATTGATGTAAAATTTGGTAGAGCAAATGCTTAAATATAACAATTTTCATAGAGTAAACCTTAGCTTTATTTAATCACGTCTACACCTTGGTAAAAACAATTCTTTAATATCTTAGCTACCCGAGATATTACAATGGTGGCAGTTCGGTGGAATTTGGCTGCAAGAATGCCAAATGCAAATTATTAGAGAAAATTGTTACTTTTATGTTAATCAGAATTATCAATTTAATTATTAGTTGGCTGCCTACGCAAATTAAATACAGTGAATTGTATTTCGGAAACAAAATACAGTAGTAATTATGAAATGATGATATAACACGTTATTAGTCTACGATTAAATTGAAGGAAAAAATGTTTTCAAAGAATGCTGTTGCTTGTTGGCGTATCTCGTGCGATAGGAGGATTGATGTCCGAACTTTTGAAGAACAAGAATTATCAATGTGGGATTATTTTCTGTGGAAAATAATCAGTGAAGAAATTAATTTATGGGAAAAACTAACTCATAGAAGGATTTTATTGAAATGTGTCTTAGAACAAAAGAATTTGAAAGTTAAGTAAATTATTAAAGCCTTGAAAAAGATTTTTTTTTAAATTGTTTGGATATATTAGTATTTACATATTTGTTTCATTTATTGCGTTCTGGAATCAATATTTATGATTGCATACGGAATAAATAATTCTGTGAGAGATTCGATAATAAATTTAGTTTATTCACAAGACATTTTATTGTCATTAGAGTATTGTTTCAGTATAGTTCGTTTAAAGGTATAGTAAATTGTAATTTCGCAATGGTTATGAAGCGAATGAAAGAGGAATAACATATTAAATGGTAACAGCATACTATGTTATAATTTATTAGTATGGGCGAGCATAGAGTCGAAAACACTGGCGAAGTAAGGGAGAAACAGCGAGAATACCCGCTCATAGAGTGTAGCTTGGAAAAGAACGCGAAGTTCCGCACAAAACAGAGAGAAGAAGAACTAGTTGACGATCTATCTCCGAGAAATAGCACCGAATCTGAATCTACGGATGGACGTACGATGCGAAAAGCCAATAAGATGAAGAAGAAGAAGAGCAGAAAGAAACAACCAATAACCAACGAAAAAGCGTGTGAAAGGAAAACCAAGAGAAGATCACTCAGTGCGCCGGTTGGTTGCGCGGAACAATTTCCCTCTCTGGTTGATAAATTCCCTCCGGCCAGCGCTCAGGAGTTTCCCTCCAGCGGTATGAAATTTCCCTTCGCTTCCTCGGTAGCTGAGGATGAGATGATGAGACCACCTTCTTGCGCTCGCTAGCGATAGCGGCCGCGACAATGACAGCGTTCGACGTCACCACCTCTCGCGGTGCCCAATAGAGCTGTATGACATCCTACCCCTAGACGGAGTATGCTCTACAGCAGAGTTGGAGAGCCTAACTGTGATGTCATCTGGAGTTGTAAGGAGTGCTGTCTGCTAGCAACATCATCGCCTTGCATGCTGATAAGAGGATCCTTCACACGTGCGGTACAAGCAGGATTTTATTTTATCTAATTCAGAGAGATGTTCCCAGATCCCCACTTGCAACGAGAAGTCAGAGAAGGTCGGCAACCTAACCAATAAATTCGGGTAAAAAATTTCTGGATCGAGTAGGAAATTCTTTGCTGCAGAGTTGTTTGGCTCTGGGTTAGCTGATTGCCACAAGAAGTGTGATGAAGAGATATGAAGAAGTAGAAAATTTTAGTAACATTTTTTTTGTAATTATGTTGATATGAAGAAAGTGATTAAAAAAAAACAAGGATAGTAGTATTTTGGCAATGCTGTTGGTAATTGGTTATTGAAACGCTTTTGGTGAATTTTAATGATGTAATGTGTTTAGTTTAACTGATGCAGTGGACTTTTAGGGTATAGTTGTCATGTGATGAAGATTGTAATAGTTCTATCTTGTATGTGACTGTATATCATTTGGGATGGAGTCCAACGAGTACAGAAGGTATCAAATTAATGACAATGCCAAGATGAGAAGAATATTTCTATCTCTCAACCTAGAGTAACAGAGATAAGTAGTTGACTGTCGGAAGCAACATTGTTTGGTGCCCCAAGGAAGTCACACATGAGATGTGTGCACAGGTAACTGCCTAGGGTGTGCAGGTTACAACATGCATTAGGGTATGCATGAGAAAATCAGGAGCAAGTGAAGGTGTCACTAGCTCGAATATGAGACTCATCAGCATGTGGCTGAGAGGAAGCACAGCTGTCTGGAACTGCAGAAGCATGGCTGTCTGGCAGGGAGGAAGCGTGACTTGTCTGGAACTGCAGACATGGAGGTCTGGCAGGGAAGAAGCACGGCTGTCTGGAACTGTAGAAGCATGGCTATCTGGCAGGGAGGAAGTGTGTCTGTCCTAAAGCATAGCTGAGTCGAGTATTGTTTGGTAGAGGTTTGAGCAATCCTTGGTGGGAAGGTGTAAGCCTACAAGGACTTTGTTGAGGATCACATGCTGCTATACCCAGTTGTTGAAGTTTTATTGAAAATTCAGAGGATCCAAATTGTTTGTTGTTGATTAATTTTGTTTGTGAATTTTATCGAACACTTTTGTAATTGGCTACAATATCTAGTAATTGAGATTCATGTGAGTTTAGGTTGAGAATTTATTGTTTAGTTGTTGTTTGAAATATTCATATTCAATGGAGAGCCATTGACAGATAGTGTATTTTGTTCTCTGGATGTTTTGATTACAAATCGTATTGGTTAATATTAGAAGGATAAGATTAATTGTGTTGGTATAGTATTAAGTTGCTGTAAATAACTGGGCTGAGGAATGCAACTATTGAGTGGCAAGAAAAGGGTATCAGGGTCAGATATCTAACACTGCAAGGACACTGTACAGATGAGTTTACTAACAGAACATGAACCCGTTCCAAGACTGGACACAGCTGTTTCATCAGTTGCAGGTGCTATCAGCCTATCATGTGGAGAGATCATCAATCCACAAGGAGTATGGTTCCAGAAGAAAGCAGATGTCCTTATGACAGGTGACTATTGGAGGATCCTGGTAGTTATCAACATCACTGAAATCAGTCACGAACTCTCTCAACTACACGATCAGACCCAAGAAATGCAGAATGCCATCACCACTGCTTCAGAAAAAATGCCTGCACTACACATTCAAAAGCAAGCCTTCAGCAGCATCAGCGATATGCAGGATGACATCTCTGACTCCATTCGAACCCTGATGGATCTTCTCTACCAAGGAAGGGGAAGAAGGGGGCTGATCAATGCGGGAGGAAAACTTCTTCATGTAATCTTTGGAGTGGCAGAAGATGAGGATCTGCAGTCAGTGAAACACAGCGAGGAAGCACTCCAAACTCAAACTGCAGGACTCATTCATGTGGAGAAGGATCACTTGACCCTGACCCGACATTTAAGTCGCAGAGTGGCAGAAAACAGTAGAGAGCTGGTTGAAATTGCAAGGGAATGTTCAAGGAACACTAACGAGATAGTCTCTGCAATAAAGAAACTTAACCAAAAGGTGGTTAAGATCGAAGAACTTTTGAATGCCTATATTAACACATCCTCAGCCCTACAGAATTTAAGATTAGCAAGTAGTAATGCATTGTTAGATTTAAGAAAACTGATAACGATTATTAATGAAGTGTCATATGGTAGGTTAAGTATCAATTTATTGTCTCCTGTTGAGTTAAGTAATATTCTGGAAAAAGTTCGATCAAGCCTGTCAGATGGGTTGGAGTTGCCATTTGGGACAAACCCCACCAGTGCTTATCTGTACTACAATATCATGAGAGTGCGTGCTGTATCTGTTGGTGGCTTGATAAAACTGATTGTGACGGTGCCATTAATGTCTCCTGGACGGAGATTTGAACTTTTCCAGGCTTTTGCATTGCCAGTTCGTGACAACCAGACCCAGCTGATGGTACAATACCAGCTGAAGCCTGCCCACCGCTTGCTGATGACACCTGATCGGGCTCGGTTTGCAGTCATCCACCAACAACAACTGGAGCAGTGTGAAGCGGGGCCATTGACTGTATGCTCAGTGATGACTCCAGTCTACAGCCGACATCATCCATCCTGCCTGAGTGCACTGTTCCTGAACGACCTTGCTGCAGCTCAACAACAGTGTCAGCTGACTGTGCTTGCCGCCGACCCAGCAGACACTTGGGTCTGGAATGATCAAGATGACACCTGGATTTACAGTGTAGCATCCAAGCGGCAGGTTGTCTCGCAGTGTCAGCAGGGCAACCAGATCATTGTACATGAGTTGACACTCCATGGAACTGGACACATGAAGGCAACACCTGGCTGCACCTTGAGTACGTCCCACTACCAGATCCTACCATCAGCTCGTGCCAGAGGGCACCTCAATCTTCAGAAGCACTTGGCACTCCTTAGTGTGCCTCCTGCTCTCATGCTGACTATCCCAGGCATGACTAGAGAGCGGATACTGGAGGGCATCCACCATCATCAGACCGAGGGTCGCCTGCAACCTGGTGAACTTGGGGTAGACGAGGTGTCCATTGACCAGCTGCTACACCATCTGACATCCCTGGAAGAACAACCCAATGCTGAGGGGTGGAGCTGGTGGCTCACCTCAGCACTCGCCTTTGGAGCCACCCTTGCTGCTGTCGCTGCGCTGGCTGCAGGGTTGATCTGGGACCGCCACCGTCACTCAGCCCAGAGCAAGGATGCTTTGGTATCAGCAGAGCAGCCCTCTACAATGGATGTTGCAGAGGACTCTACACCACCCACCCAGGATCCTGAGGAGCCGCGGGAATCCTAGTGCGCCCTTTTTCTAGGGAGGGGGTGATGTAATGGAAGCAATTGAAATAGTATTATTGAAATTTGTGAAATTAGAACGTAATATTTTATTTGCTGGCTGCCTAGCATAGGCTACGGAAAGCTTGCATTTTTTTCAACCGATGGACGAGGTGAGGATCTTTCTCAGGGTTGGGAACTGCCTAGCTTGCATCCCAGCCTGGGAAAGATAGTTTCCATCCACTCGTCCCATCAACAGTTTCCGGCTCTTCTTCCCCCCTGCCGTAGTCTAGTTTTCCACGTGTAGGCCTAGGAAGAGTCGGACCTGAGACAAAAATTGCATTCTTTCCGTGCACTCTTCTTTTAACGGTTGACGCGAACGGAGCGCACTCGGACACAAATTCTTTTCGGAACTGGATCACCCAAATCATCACCTAATGGATTTCTTCGACGTCTACATTATGGGTGAGTCCCAAAATTAATTCTACTCTAATGACACGGGGCGATCGAACTATGTTTATTTATGTTTTTGCATAACGATAGGTTGTTTTTTGTTTATTGTAACAGTCCAAATCTCATTCAATGTTTTTTTTTTGTATTAGGCTAGGCAGCCAGAATAGAGCCCGAAATTGATGTAAAATTTGGTAGAGCAAATGCTTAAATATAACAATTTTCATAGAGTAAACCTTAGCTTTATTTAATCACGTCCTTGGTAAAAACAATTCTTTAATATCTTAGCTACCCGAGATATTACAATAGCTTTCAGTTTTGGCGTACATAATTTTACTAATGGGTGTTTACTATTCTTCTTCTTCTTCTTCTTCTTCTTCTTCTTCTTCTTCTTCTTCTTCTTCTTCTTTTCTTTTTCTTTTTCTTTTCTTCTTCTTCTTCTCTTCTTCTTCTTCTTCTTCTTCTTCTTCTTCTTCTTCTTCTTCTTCTTCTTCTTCTTCTTCTTCTTCTTCTTTCCTGTCTCTACCTCGGCGCTTCTTCCTGCTTGTGTTAAATGCATGTTTCTGCGAATTATATTACATAGGCCCAATTTCATGAGAGCCAATCAGAGAAAGCTTTTTCGAAACAATGGCTTCTCCAATTGGTTCTTGTGGTAATAATCACGATTTTTATTTATTATTATTATTATTGTAATTTTCACAAGAAGCACTGAGAGAAAAACTAAGTATACTCCTTGTACTTTTGATTAAAATTTAACCAGCTTTTGTGCAACCGGCACATAGATGTTGAAATGTGCTACAGAAATGTTCCATATAGTTTGCATCAAGTTCATTACAATGCATCAGTTCAATAACAATGCATCAAGTTCATCAGCTTGAGAAAATGGTCTCACTATTTATTTATTTTATTTATTCATTTACAATGCAAATGCCACTAATGTAATAACATTGAAAGATAAAATAATAAGATAGTCCTTGTGCTATTTTTCTTCCAAATTTATGGGTGAAAAAGTCCGAAATAAGGTTAGAATTTCAACCTAACCTAACCTTTCACTAACCTAATTCGTGTGACTGATTGTGATATGGGTGTTTCTAATAAATAATTATAGCTTGAAAAAATATCGTTTCATACTGATTGGAATAATTGTATCACTTTACTAATAATTTGGGTAATACGCAAGTCTATAGCAATTCTAGCTATTATCTTCGAAAAAAAATCGTTTGATATTGAATTGTATAGCTTCGAAAACTGATATCACTATCTGAAATTGTGTGATTTATTACAATATTCGTGTCCTTTGGAAATTAGAAACGTTATGAGTTTGAATCAGTGGACAACGGGCTCGTGGAAGACCCCGGCTACAATATTTGAAGCAGATAACCCGGGATCTTGGTGTCCACAGCTATACCCAACTAAAACAGCTGGCTCTGGACAGACAAAGATGGAAAGCTGCCAACCAATCGAACGATTGAAGCAGAAGAAGAAGAAGATGAGTTTGAAAATAAAATCTTCATGAGATTGTTATAGAAGCCAAACGAATTAGTTCAGTGCTAAAGTGTTCAAATGAAGTGCGAAAGCAGAATACAGTATCCTTTTATGTGAACAAATAACCTTTAATTTAAAATCCTTGACTAATATAGAAGATTTAACCAATGGGGTTTACCTTCACAAACAATATTCTTATCAATAAATTTAAGTCAAAATAGAATAGCTTATTAGTCTTTAACTAGGTGCTATAAATATCAATATCGGGGCACCCAGCTTCGCTCGTTATTTATTTATCAATTAACAAAACCACAATTCTCTATAATGATTGGGGTAACTGTACTAATATGGACTAAAGGACAAAACTGTCAAATATGCACAGCCCAAAACTGTTTCTTCCCCGAATTTTTATTTATACACTATATCCACAGACGACGAAAGTCAGCTGTTTTTCTAAGGATGAATTATCCTTTTAATGTCGTTCAGCAAGTTTTCCCAAGGATGAGACCTAGTACAATGAATTTTTATATCATAAACCTGCTATGTTCAAATTTCGTGAAAATCGTTAGAGCCGTTTTTGAGATCTGTTGGACATAAATAACCAGATAACTAGATATAAAAATAACCAGATAATAGTATATTTCGCACCTAGGGTCGAAAATTAGACTTTTCCGGTTCGAAATCGGTTTTCAAGAAAAGATTGAGACTAGAAAAGATTGAGAGCCGAAAAAAAATGTTTGCCCGTGGTGCGAACGCTATTTTTCGCCACACACGAAAATAAACAGTATATTTATAATAATAATTGTTTACTAAGCACTTCCGAAAGCAGAAGTGGAAGGTCATAGGTCTAGCAAATCTGAGGTAATCTGAATATCAGGAAATTGTCCAAGTATTTTTATTTTTCATTCTGATTTGTCTAAATAACCTAAAAGATTATGTTCAATTATGTGGGATGTTGAGTTTATACTTCTTTATACTTTCAAATGACAATAAGATGGTATTATTATAAATTAATGTTTTAATTATTGAATAATGAACACAAATAATGAAAAGTTTTTTGATCAGCTGTTTTTTGATCACCTTTCTTAGTTCCATGTTAGCGGCTGGAAAGGGTACTCTTTCCGGCCTAGGCCGGAAAGAAACCTGTTCTGAAGTCAGACGAGAGTCGTTCGTCTGCAAACAATGTCTTTCAGATCTACGTAGGGACTGGAAAACAGCTGCTTTCTGTGCAGTGTGGCGAAAATATAAAAATATACACAGAATTGCTCGCTCAGTATAATAGGATAAGAAAAATGAGATTGTTATAGCTTGAAAAAATATCGTTTGATATTGAGCTTCGAAAAGTTGTATCATTGTCCTAATTTGTGTAACAGCTTAGAACATGCGTGTCCCTATAAAATTATTATAGCTTCGAAAAATGTGACAACATGGAAATTCATGAGGTTGATTTTATGAGAACACTGTGTAGAAATATGAATAAATGTGAACTCAGGCCATGAGAACATTGTGTAAAAATATGAATAACTGTAAATTTGGGTCAGAAAAATGTGTGTGCCTCAGCATTTTTCCAAAATTTTGCTCCGGTGTGGCGTGACAAAATCTCATCGCAGGATGACAGAGGCAATGCAATGCTATGAATGGGTCTGCGTGACTCGGAGCAATTGCAGACGAAAAATCTCCGGACCAAGCAAACAAAATCTAGACGATTTTCACTGCAAGGTTGGCAACATTATTTGATTCAGGACTGCTGACCTGGACACAGATGTTCTTCTTCTCTTCCTCCATCTCCTTATCCTCCTCCTTGTCCTCCTCCTCCTACTCCTCCTCCTCCTCTTCCTACTTCTCCATCAGTTTCTCTTTCTTCTCCTTACATTCGCTTCCTCCCCCTCCTCCTTTTCCTCGTCATCGCCCTACTGCTCCTCCTCTTCCTACTTCTCCACCACTTCCTCTTTCTTCTCCTTACTTTCACTTCCTCCTCTTCCTCCTCCTCCTCCTCCTCCAACTACGCCTCGTTCTTTTACGTCTATGTCTTTTCCACGATGCTGTTTTGTCTCCTTGGTTGGTCTGTTGTTATCATGATTATCTTTCCATTTTTTGTACGAATTAAGTTATCATTTTTACATAACCTCTAGACTCTGTTTTCCAAATTAAGGTTCAGAGCAGTTTTGGGCGAATGCATGTATTGTTCGGCAAACCCGAATTGTCTTTGTATATGAATAAATAAATGAATGAATAAATAAATAAATAAACAAGTTTAACCAGCTAAGGAACCAGAGTCACTACAACAAATCTCTAAGCTATCCGTATTTATGTAAATGAGTGATCGTCACAGTGAAAATGTAATTGCAATGAGTTTTGATTGTATTATTCGCACCCAGCACTGCCGTGCAAGTATGAATGATTCCATTTGAACTTATGGGAATAATAATGATATGTGGGGATTCCTACATTTTTCTTGACTTCCTACCTGTTTTTCCTCTTGTCTTCTTCAAATTCTCCTGTTTTAATTCTCTTTCACTCACAGCTGTTGGAATTTCCGGTTCGTTGCCTTATCTTATTGAATCCAAATAGTTGATTTTACTATTTAAAATGAAATGAAATTATAACATAAGTGACGATAATGATTATCATTGTTTTCCTATTTCCGGTTCGTTGCCTTATCTTATTGAATCCAAATAGTTGATTTTACTATTTAAAATGAAATGAAATTATAACATAAGTGACGCTAATGATTATCATTGTTTTCCTAACTCTAACCTTATCTTGGACTTATCCAAATTAGAAAATCATGGTAGAGCTACTATGTTACTATCTTGAGTCTCGCTCCAAACCCATAGCACTCCTTATTCATGAATAACAACGATGCTTCCCATTCAATTAATGTCGACAAGTTATAATATAGCTATTTGTGCAACTAGTGCGCAAAGTGACAGTTTGCTGCACCGAAAGAAACGTTTACGCCCGAGCCGTAGGCGAGGGCGGAATGGTTTGTTGAGTGCAGCAGAGGAACTTTGCGCACGTATTTCACATTAAGTTTTTCCTACAGTTACCATTGAATATGAAGAGTGGGTAATTATGGGTAAAATAGCCTGAAATGCATCAAATGTTTTTCTGTGTAATTTTATTATTGATAAAAACCTTAATCCTAAAATCCTAAAGTCCTCGTTGTCCTTGGTTATAATATATAATGTAATAATTTGCGCGTTGTGCTTCGTTGCACCTCTGCTCACTATAGCAGCCACAGCAGTCACTGTTACCAACTTCATTTTCATTTTGCTGCACTGTTGCTCCATATAACCTACTAAGTATTTTGCGTTGCCATGTTGCAAATCTGGAGTGCAGAAAAATTTTTTCCGCACTAGAGCGGAAAAGTGATTCTTTGCGTTCTGTAATCAGTGCAGGAATGCCCACTTTTCAAGGTAACTGTAGGAAAAGTAAATTACCACTGTAGAGGAAAGGACCGAAATCAAAAATCACTGTTGAAAGAACTCCTTAGTCTAAAAACTGATTATAAACTGATAAAAAAAACAATATAAGAACTTGAATTTCAACTTGAAAATTACCTGAGTTGTGGTTGAAATATTTTAAAGTTTTTAATAATAAAGGGTACTACAAGTTTTTATATTGTTTCTATTAATTTGTACAAAATCAGTCCATATAAGTTGAGTGTTTTTATTATAAACTGAATATAACAATATAACATTGTATTATTCGTGTACTATTGTTTCCTGTTACTAACTAAACTTTTCTCTCTTTGCAGGTAAGTTAACCAGAAATATCACAACTATAATAGAACAACTCAGCTCAGGTGAGTGAAAGGAGAGTTAGATTTGTTAGTCGAATTTTCCAACTGGTTTTCTCGTCCCAGGGGCCAAGTGACCGAATATTCTATTTGCAAATTCCGCCTGGCCGGTCCAACTAGGTCAGAGTGAGAGAGTGTGTGAGAGAGAGAGTGAGTGAGAGAGAGTGAGTGAGAGAGAGTGAGTGAGAGAGAGTGAGTGAGAGAGAGTGAGTGAGTTAGAGAGAGGATGTGAGAGAGAGTGAAGGAGAAGAGCTTCCAGTAACATTCGAACATTTGTTGACCTCTGCTGGTGTAAACTCGATAACGTTTTTCTTTTCTCCACTTTCTCTCACTCTCTCTTACTCTCACACTCAATTGCTCTCTCTGTTTCTCTTGAATGGGCAGTACAGCAGAAGATATAACTGGGCTTAGTTGGGTCCGTCCCCAGTCCAGGGTTCGAACCCCGTCATAAAAAGGGTTTTCATATTTGACAAACGAATTTAGCCTGGTCCCATACCCGCAGTATATTTGTTCTTCACCTGCTGTGTATATTTCTGTATATATATATATATATATATATATATATATATATATATATATATATATATATGTGACATGTCTGAAACAATATATTATATATGTGAAAATATATATGTGACTACATATGTAGAAAGGGTTGGCAGACAAGCCAGTCGTCATGTTTAAACAAAAGCTCCTTTGAAGATTGAACTTGTGTTTGGATAAAAAATCTGCCGCAGTTTTTTTTGTCATTATTTATTGTAGGAATTCTCAGGCGAGAGGTCTATGGGGAAATATGGATATGCATAGGCCTACACATTGTTATGGATATTTCATGTTGATTTTCAGTTGTTGCTCCGGAATATGGAAACGATCCAAATAGAAAGAACTTGTTTCCAGGGTCACATGGAAATGTGGAACTAAGTTATTGTTCAATTTGGAAATCTGTATTGGATGAATCCACGGGAAAAATATGGCTATGAAGTTGAAAGTGATTTTTTGAAGTGTGAAAATCGAAATTGGATAGATAACTGTCAAACATTTTTTTTATTTATTATTATATTTTATTTTTTATTGGTATTTTTGTTGTTTATTTTTGTACAGCAGAAGAATTAAATAATGTAATAGAGAAAGAGGAAGAGATTTACCAGATCTGATGTGCCTCGCCTTTTAAAAGGTAATAAAAAGATAATTTGGAATACAATTTAGAATTTGGAAATAGGCCGACACATTTAGAAAATACCTGAGTCTATACTTAATTCATGCAGGTGAACGGGCTAGAGTCAAGAAAACTTCAATTAATCTTGCCATGCCTGATTTAATAGGTTTCTACTATATAATAACACTACAATTTGAAATCTTTGAAAAATACAAACAACTTCAATAAACATTGGCAACTGAAATCAGACAAAGGAAACAACAATTTCATGCTACTTTGTTGACATTCTTCATCTGATTTGGGGGCGCATTACTATCCCTCGTTTAAATAGCAATAAGTCACAAAACGAAACAATATCCGTCATAAAATAACAAATTAATTTCAACATGAAATTACTCAAGAAAGAAAAGCCCGTTGAACCCAAATTTCGTCGAAAATAACCCATTTCATAAATTTGGTATCCCCACTTTTGATTGACATTCTTGAATGAACCTTTGTTTCACTACACTGCACTTTCGTTGGTCTGTACGTTGCTTTATCGTCGAGGTTACAGTACCTTGTTTTTGGCGGTGAACTTTTACTGGTTGAATTTGGCTTGACGGCGACGTCATCTTACGTCCCTAGACCTGTCACCTGAACGGGTGTCTTGAAGCGGTGTTACATAAAGTTGCGGAACCAAAGGGGTGGTACATGAAGTTGGTTTGGGGACACACATGAACCGCTTAGCGGTTATTTGAAGAAACAATTATTCCTACATGATGAAGCAACACAATTAAACTTTTCAGAACATGGCACTACTGGAAAATTTAAACTTTAATAAAAATAAAACTAAACCGCTTAGCGGTTATTTGAAGAAACAATTATTCCTACATGATGAAGCAACACAATTAAACTTTTCAGGACATGGCACTACTAGAAAATTTAAACTTTTATAAAAATAAAACTAAACCGCTTAACGGTTTTTTGAAGAAACAATTATTCCTACATGATGAAGCAACACAATTAAACTTTTCAGGACATGGCACTACCAGAAAATTTAAACTTTAATAAAAATAAAACTAAACCGCTTAGCGGTTTTTTGAAGAAACAATTATTCCTACATGATGAAGCAACACAATTAAATTTTTCAGGACATGGTACTACTAGAAAATTTAAACTTTAATAAAAATAAAACTAAACCGCTTAGCGGTTATTTGAAGAAACAATTATTCCTACATGATGAAGCAACACAATTAAACTTTCCAGGACATGGCACTACTAGAAAATTTAAACTTTAATAAAAATAAAACTAACTCCTACATTAATCTAATATTATAAACTTGCCCAAAAAGGGCGAAACAAATCGACTACATCCTCCCTTGCGTAGTGCTCAAAGTGTCCTCCGAAACATAATCTGGTCTCTCGGCTGGGGAATCGCCCCACTACTGAATCTAGAAACAGGTATCCTATTGGTCGATGGGAATCAATTTGACCAATTGTCGCGTGGCTTCTAGAGCCTTAGGACCAAATAGTAACTGCAAAATCATTAGTTGTTATAATTGTAATCCTTGCTGTTTCTCAACTTATCACACTCTATGTCACGACAGGAAGGCTAAGTTATAGAGATAATTCCATAATCTACATTCCTCGACGACTCGGAGCCACAATTTTCAAATATCTATCCTGGGAAACTCGAAGTCATGGCCGTTCATAATGGAGAGAGAAAATAATTTATTTTGCTAACTCACTTACAATAATGGCTCTAGTCTATTGCGTATTAAATTTACTATTATAACTTGGGAAAAGGCCTGAATTAAAAATTGTGCTCGGCACAAGAGAGAGAATGAGAGATCATTTGCCATTATTAGAGCGGAGTTAGGACTCCATGTTCTCTTGGAGAGAGTGATTGATTGATTGATTGATCGATTGAGTACTTTATTTATGTAGATTACAATATATACTGGCTTATATACAATAGCTTACAATACAGCAAAGTTTCAGATAAATTCACATGACATAAACTAAGAAAATAATTATTGAACTGTATATGATATGAAAAAAGCAACTTGGAATAACTATAGATAATATTGTTATGCATCTACATTGGCGGAGCTTTGGACATATCAATGTCCATTCTTCGGAAAGAATATTCGAAATATCCTCCCCACTAATTCTCTGCCAAAACGTTAATTTCATTAATTAAACTGTGGATTTATTTATTAATGGAAATATTGTAAAAGTTTTAATTAATATGAATATTCAAGAGAAAAAAAAAACAGAAAATTGATGAAGTAAAATAATTATATAGGTAGATGAGATCAAATTATTGATTAATTAAGGGAATTAGGCTGAAAGTAGATCAGGGTAATCAGGGTAAATCAGGGTAGATCAGGGTAGAATTTCAACTTCCAGAGAGAGAGAGAGAGTGAGAAAGAGAGAGAGAGAGAGAGTGAGAAAGAGAGAGAGAGAGAGAGAGAGAGAGAGAAACAAAGAAAGAGATTTATTGTTTACATGCCTTTATTAGGACGGAGATAGGACTCCAAGTCCTCTCTGCCACACAACCCTTAGAGAGTGAGAGAGAGAGTAAGGGAAAGAGAAAAATATAAAAATGAAAAGTAGAATAGTTCCACCGAAGTTTCCGATTTCAAAACACGAGCATCGCGTGTATTTCAACTTCACTTTCAGTGCTCTATTTCGCTTTCACTTCCTTTTTCAACGCCTTTTTCCGCGCGCTTCCGCTTCCCGCCGCGTCGGTTCCGCTCTGGCGGCAGAAGTACCGCTGCGGCAATATCTGCTGCGCGGCGGAGTAATATTGTCGTCTCTGGTTGGCAGCGCGCATTAATTCAGAACAATGCCGAGTGGCAAATAAATCTGTCTGTCGCGTTCACTTGGCGATACTGTCAGTGTGCGTTGAATGGGCAGCTAGTTGTGGTGTGTAGCAAAGGTGCTGTCAGTTTGCAGTGAATTTGTTGAAGCACAAATTATTGTAATCGTGGCAGAATGTATTATCGTTTCGCTCGTAAAGCCGTCTCGCGGGGAGACCGCGTACATCATACACCAACAATGAAGTTTGTTCGCTTTTACTCTATCCAAGTGGTGTTGTGTGGTGTGTGCTTCTTCTCAGTGGAATCGTGAAAATATGGGTTTGTGAAAAGAAATAACTAGAGGAGAAGAGAAAAGATGGCACCAAGAGAATAAAATAACAGAATCAAAGGAAAGAGAGATGGGTTATTTCATAATTGATGCTTCATAATAGTTTTCAAAAGTACTATATTAAATAATAATACTAAGAAATTGTCAAAAACCTCAGATTTATTGATACCTAGAAAGACCGGTCTCGGTTGTTACACCATTGTCTATATCTGATACAATTCTTAGTATTTTTATTCAATATTAATAATTACCACAATATCAACTTGTCAACTACACAAAGGGTCAAGTTATAATGACAGCGTAGAATGATAGGATAACAGAGTTGACGATTCTCCAATATTTTTCATCGACAGTTTTGATAATAAAAAAATGTTCAGTGAAGAGACGAAAGAATGAAAGGAAAAGAAAGAACTTACAAAAACAAATGAAAGTTTGGTAAGTTAATGGATAATTGATGCTTCACAATATTTCTCAAAAGTACTATAGGTTCAAGTTATCATGGAAGCAGAGAAATATAGGAGAACGGCGTTGCCGAATCTCCACTACCTCCTATAGAGGATAGCTGATACTGGTATATCTTATGTAATATCTGTTCACTCTTGTTAAAAATTATTAATGTTATTTGTGAAGTAACTATATTGGTTAATGATTTGATAAAAAATTCCAATAATTGAGATTAAATATTTTATTGATCAATAATATTTCTACATTGTAAAAGAACAATCTGGCAACGTTGCAGAGCTAGGAAAGGATAGCGCTATTTGCTTTGTCGAATGATAGACAAGGATAGCAACACCAATGTATGTCAAATTCTGCCAATATAACATGGACCTTACTATAGGAAGATGATACAAAGATAATACAGAGATGATACAAAGATATTACGGAGATGATACAAATATGATGCGAATATGATACAGAGCTAGGAAAGGATAGCGCTATCTGCTTTGTCGAATGATAGACAGGGATAGCAACACCAATGTTTGGCAATACTGCCAATATAACATGGACTTTACTATAGGAAGATGATACGGAGATAATACAGAGATGATACAAAGGTATTATGGAGATGATACAAAGATGATGCGAAAATGATACAGATCTAGGAAAGGATAGCGCTATCTGCTTTATCAAATGATAGACAAGGATAGCAACACCAATGTATGTCAAATACTGCCAATATAACAAGAACTTTACTATAGGAAGATGATACGAAGATAATACTGAGATGATACAAAGATATTATGGAGATGATACAAAGATGATGCGAAGATGATACAGAGCTAGGAAAGGATAGCGTTATCTGCTTTGTTGAATGATAGACAAGGATAGCAACACCAATGTATGTCAAATACTGCCAATATAACATGGACCTTACTATAGGAAGATGATACGAAGATAATACAGAGATGATACAAAGATATCACGGAGATGATACAAAGATGATGTGAAGATGATACAGAGCTAGGAAAGGATAGCGCTATCTGCTTTGTCAAATGATAGACAAGGATAGCAACACCAATGTATGTCAAATACTGCCAATATAACAAGAACTTTACTATAGGAAGATGATACGAAGATAATACTGAGATGATACAAAGATATTATGGAGATGATACAAAGATGATGCGAAGATGATACAGAGCTAGGAAAGGATAGCGTTATCTGCTTTGTTGAATGATAGACAAGGATAGCAACACCAATGTTAATTGAATACTGCCAATATAACATGGACCTTACTATAGGAAGATGATACGAAGATAATACAGAGATGATACAAAGATATTACGGAGAGGATACAAAGATGATGCGAAGATGATACAGAGCTAGGAAAGGATAGCGCTATCTGCTTTGTCAAATGATAGACAAGGATAGCAACACCAATATATGTCAAATACTGCTAATATAACATAGACCTTACTATAGGAAGATGATACGAAGATAATACAGAGATGATACAAAGATATTACGGAGATGATACAAAGATGATGCGAAGATGATACAGACCTAGGAAAGGATAGCGCTATCTGCTTTATCAAATGATAGACAAGGATATCAACACCAATGTTTGTCAAATACTGCCAATATAACATGGACCTTACGATAGGAAGATGATACAAAGATATTACGAAGATGATACAAAGATATTACGAAGATGATACAAAGATATTACGAAGATGATACAAAGATGGTACGAAGATGATACAAGGGTTTCATAGACAAGAATAGCAATTTCAATGTTGATCGAATACTGGCATAATATCGTGTACCTGACTATTGGTTGAGTGTGTTAAGTGAAAGTAGGAAGTCCATTTAGGCCCCCGGTTGAAAATGGGACAGGCTGACCCAACAAAACTGTTCTATTAGAATAATGGGTTTCATTAGCGATGAATGAAGTCTGCTGTTTGGTCCATTAGTTAGAAACGTCAAAACAAGTGAAAACAGGCCTATGGCTGTCACGGGCCAAAGCATACGTTGTTTACGGACACATTTAACTGTCAACGGGTCAAAATAACTGCACTTTGTGTGTCCACTACACAAATAATAGAATAACAGGAATAGTGTTTTAGAATTTGGATATAGTAGTGAACAGAAATAGATGAATTCATAGTTTGAGATTATTTCTGTGCAGTATCTTCTTTCACTTATAAATATTGAATTCTTGAATAGTTTCATTCATCAAATTTTCTCCTACAGTGAGATTATAATAGCAGTGTTTGATTAGCAATGGTATTCTATTCCTATCCTTGTCTATCATTCAACAAAGCAGATAGCGCTATCTATTAATAATAATAATTCAAAAAATCTTTATTGACATCAACCACAACAACAAAAAAATATATATAATAACTTGATAAATTTTATACAGCAATGGCCTTCAGGCCGTCTGCCAGGAGTTGACTACTATTAGACTCTACAAATAATTAATTAATGTAATTAAGTCAGGAGAAAGATTGCATTATTAAGTTTTGAACTCCTCAATCAGCTGAGATCGGTAACTCCAGGCTATTCTAATGAATTTTATCAATTTCTCCCAGCTCTCCCCGTTCAATATATCAATAACGTGTCGCTCGTTTATATACTAAATCTGAATTCCGATAAAATTGAACACCTCCCAAGAAATGGATGAGATCTTCATTTTGTCCGCTGTTGCACATCGAGCATAGCAACTGACGCTACCTAATTTATCGCTTCGCTTTGCTCCCAGATCGTCTTTTAACAATGTAGAATTACTAATTAATTAACAATAGAGGTAGAATGATAAGGTTGACAACTTTCAGTTCTGTTGTTTTAACCTTTTTTTTCAAATCACTTTCAAAAAGTTCATGTAGTATCTACTATTGTGTTTTAGACACTTCTGGCGCTATCATAGTTTCACCACTATTCTGTTCCACAGCCCTATCTATATCTTGCAGTCTTTAAATCTATAATAAAGTAAAGAACTGGCTTATACACGTACGGTATTGGAACATTATGTTTGACGCATCATCACGTCTGAACTACTGGACTAATTAAATTTAAATTTTGCATATAGATTCTAAATTAACCAAGGATGGTTATAGACCTATTTTAAATTCTTCAAAATTTCATCACGCCAAGTTTTCAGTTTGTCAAGTTTTAAAATAGATCCTTGCGGAACACGGGTTTCTGCTAGTGTCATATAACTTGTACAAATTTGCTATTTAAGCTCCGATTCTGTTAGACAAATGCCATGTGAATTAATTGAATCTACACACCAAATAACTAATGCTTAGCCTATGCCATTTACGATAAAATATCAGATTCTTAATAATGTATAATACCATTTACGATATGAAGAAGTCGTCGAAGGATTATGAGTATTCCCCCGGACGGGTTTTATCCAGGGAGTAAATGCTAGAAATGTAATATTGGAGAAACAATTTATTGGTGTTCATTTCTGATTAATAAGGGCAATTATTTTTTCCTACAGTTACGTTGAAAAGTGGCCATTGCTGCACTGATTACAGAACGCAAAGAATCACTTTTCCGCTCTAGTGCGGGAAAAATTTTTCTGCACTCCAGATTTGCAACATGGCAACGCAAAATACTTAGTAGGTATATGGAGCAACAGTGCAGCAAAATCAAAATGAAGTTGGTAACAGTGACTGCTGTGGCTGCTATAGTGAGCAGAGGTGCAACGAAGCACAACGCGCTAATTATTAAGTATATATTATAATCAAGGACAACATTTTTATTCAATTTGACAATAAATTAAGGTTTTTATCAATAATAAAATTACACAGAAAAACATTTGATGCATTTCAGGCAATTTTACCCATAATTACCCACTTTTCATATTCAATGGTAACTGTAGGAAAAACTTAATGTGAAATACGTGCGCAAAGTTCCTCTGCTGCACTCAAGAAACCATTCCGCCCTCGCCTACGGCTCGGGCGTAAACGTTTCTTTCGGTGCAGCAAACTGTCACTTTGCGCACTAGTTGCACAAATAACTAATTCATCTTTATATTTTTACGAGTATTAAGGTTCCAAAAGTGAAAAGAACCTGAGAATATCAATCATCCTTGTTAAATTGAACTAAAAGTTGATTCGTTCATGGAGTTCCTGCCAAATTGTCGAGGACTGTCAAAACATAGCCTTACAGAAGAAACGAAAAAACAGAAATATTTAGCAGTCAGACTAGAAGGGAGAAAAATGTTTCCACTTCTTGAGAAAATGACATTGACAGCAGGACATGCGACAAGAAAGGAGGAAGAAGAAGAAGAGAAAGTAGAAGAAGAGGAAGAAGAAGAAATAGGAGTAGGAGACGAAGATAAAGAGAACGACTTGAAAGAGTACGAAGTAGAAATAGGAGAAGACAAAGAAGAAATCAGTGAGAAAGAAATGAGCATGAGAAGAAGTAATAGTAGAATAAAGAGAAGGAGAAGAAGAAGGTGATAAGAAGAAGAAGAAGAAGAAGAAGAAGGAGAAGAAGAAGAAGATGATGATGATGAAGAAGAAGAAGAAGAAGAAGAAGAAGAAGAAGACGAAGAAGGCGGAAAAGAAAAAGAAGAAGAGACGAAGTCAGAGTCGGCGATGCGTGAGACAGAATAACGTCAAAACAAAACTGAAGAGAAGGGTCAAATTGGTGGAGTTAGGGCAGAGAAAAGGCAGTGAGTAGGAGAGGATGCCATGAACGAATTGACGTCACCGATTCCATATCATGTTCGTTCACTCGTGAAGACGGCCAAGTTGGCTGACGCGGTGATGGTGCGGGGGTAGGAAGGGTGACCGTTCATTCTTGGGACGTCCAACTTTCAATTGTGCACAAAACCACACCACAATAGGATTTGAAGAATCTTTTCGGCCAGCTATTGTGTGGCGTATAATACAAGACTGTCTGTGCAAATTGATTGAATGAATAGGGAAGTTATTGGACTGTTACTTCTGCAAATAATAATTTGTTGTGAGAAATAGAAATAGAAGAAAAAGAAAAATCTCAGTACCCTTTTTAATTATTTAGAGTGATTAAATAATTCAAAAATCTGGTGTGGCGCACTCACACAACTTTCCTTGCCGTTATGAAAATTGATCACCTGACGCTAGTGTTCCCGCGCATCTCAAGTCTACTATTCAAAGATTTGAGCCAGCTGGTGACAGGGCAATAACGCTGGAGACACACATGAGGTCTGCTATCTCTTCATAGTGAATGGTTTAATAGAATCAACAATAATTTGCAATTGAATAATCACATTTTCTCGAATTTAAAGCTTATTTTCAATTTTAGGTGAAAATGTTACTGAACATTATTGTAGAGATTTTCATGCTCAATCTACTCCACTTGATTTTTTTCGTTTCAATTGTGTCTGAAGCCTGATAATTGGGAATCTATCTGCATTGATGGGGCGAAGCTCCTGAATTTTTTACAGATATGGGACTTGTGACAGTTGATAGAGCTTATCGATGACTATTTTAGGTATGAATTTGATCAAAATCGTTGGAGCCGTTTTCGAGAAAATTGCAAAAAAAAACTTTTTTTGACAACATTTTCGCCATTTTAGCCGCCATTTTGAATTGCATCAGATCGAAATTGTTCGTGTCGGATACTTATATCGTAAGGACCTTAAGTTCCAAATTTCAAGTCATTCCGTTAATTGGGAGATGAGATATCGTGTACACAGACGCACATACACTCATACACACACACACACACACACACACACCACACACCACACACACACACACACACACACACACACACCACACCACACACACACACACACACACATAGAGACCAATACCCAAAACCACTTTTTTGGACTCCGGGGACCTTGAAACGTATAGAAATTTAGAAATTGGGGTACCTTAATTTTTTTCGGAAAGCAATACTTTCCTTACCTATGGTAATAGGGCAAGGAAAGTAAAAAGGGTACTGAGGTTTTTATTTTTCTTTCTATTTCTATAAAAAGTAGCCCTATACAGAAAAGAGATAAATTTATTGTGAGGTTTGTCAATTTATGGCAAATAAATTCAATTTGATTTTGAGATGATAGTCGTATGCAATTTTGTTTTTTCAATTCAGCTAGAATCAGTTTGATCTATATATATAAAAGCGAAATGGCACTCACTCACTGACTGACTCACTCACTCACTCACTCGCATAACTAAAAATCTACCGGACCAAAAACGTTCAAATTTGGTAGGTATGTTCAGTTGACCCTTTAGAGGCGCACTAAGAAATCTTTTGGCAATATTTTAACCCTAAGGGTTCTTTTTAAGGGTTTAAAGTTTGTCTTTTAGCATGTATATTCTTCTTCTCCCAATCTCTTAATTATAATTGAAATTTCCATATCATATGTTACTATAGAACTATAATCTAGATAGAGTACCTCTTCGAAACAGTTGTTAACTGGCAACTAAATTAATAATTTTGTCAGGTTGGCATTAAGTTGAGTTGACTTTGTCAGGTTGGCACCAAGTTGAAGATTTAAAAGCATTTATCGCGGAAAAATTGATTGGGCACTGCTACTTCAATCCTGGGAATATTATATTACTAGCCGTCAGGCTCGCTTCGCTCGCCATATCCGTTTAGCCAGACGTTTAGTCTGGACCCCCGACTGGATTGTCCTAACATGATAAAAATGCAGGCGAGCGAAGCGAGCCTGCTAATCTCATTCTTGGACGATCCAGTCGGGGGTCCAGGGGGCGGAGACCCCTGGCTAGACGGATATGGCGAGCGAAGCGAGCCTGACGGCTAGTGTAATATATGTGGGAGTTTCAATCTCAGTGGTGGTTTAAAGCTCCTCAAAATGATTATTTATTTCGTATTTAAATTCCTCCTTCAGAGGTTTTGCATCGATTCTCTCTAAAACTGGGTTTTCGTTTGTGCGTAGACTAAATGCTGTCGTCGACCACGACAGGGTGAGGATCTCACATTGGGTACATTTCAATTTGTCCAAATAAACCTAAAAGATTATGGTTAATTATGTTTTAATTTGGGAGGTTGAGCTATATTTTTTATACTTTTAAATAGCAATATTTTGATATTATTAGAAATGTTTTTCAAGATTCTTGAATGTCTGTTTGTAGTTTTCTGCTCGTAAGCAGGTCCCTTCTATATGGCAGCAGCCCTCCACTCTCTTCTATTCTCCGCCAGTCGCTTCGTTGCATAGTAGCTCATCCCCTCCTTGATGTCGTCCAACATTTTGTATCTTCTTCTCCCTCTTCCTCTTCTTCCCTGAATGGTCCCCTCCATGGCATCCACCAACAAGCATTGCTGTCTCATCCAATGTCCCAGCCATCTCCTCTTTCTTCCCTTTATCACATCCAGCAGACTCCTTCTTTCTCCAACCCTCCTCAACACCTCCTCGTTTGTAACTTTATCTCTCCAACTGATCCCCTCCATCCTTCTCCATATCCACATTTCCAATGCCTCAAGCCTCCTCTTATTCTCCTTTCTCAGCGTCCAAGTTTCTGCACCGTACAGTGCCACACTCCAAACATAGCACTTTATTAGCCTTTTCCTTAGTGTCTTGTCCAGTTGGCTACAAAGAATTCTCTTTTTCTTATTGAATGCTGTTTTTGCCATAGCAATTCTTACTTTGATTTCTTTGTTGCATTTCTTGAATAATAAACACTAATAATGAAAAACTATTTGATCCACTGTTTTAGCACACTTGAAATTTGGACAATATGAATGTCAACAAAGCTTGGCATCGTCAACGACGGCATTTACGACAACCCAGCTAAAGGTGCGTACGCGCCGCGAACACGAGCAATTCACTTTTAATCAGCTGATGCCAAGCTTTCTATATCTGTATCTTACCGTTCTTCTGTACAAATACAGATATAATCAGCTGATGAAAAGTAAATTGCTCGTGTTCGCGGCGCGTAAATCTGTACGCACCTTAAACACTATTATACTGAGGTACACATTATAATGGCAGTGTTTGATTTGCAATTGTATTGCTATCCTTGTCTATTATTCAACAAATCGGATAGCGCCATGTCTTTCTCGCTTTGCTCTGTTGCCAGACCGTCTTTTAACAATTTAGAATTAATCTTAATTATTAAAATTCATTATGAAATTATTGAAAAATATAATATTGATTATTTTAAACGAGCATGAACAGTTAATATTACACCAATAAACCTGTATCAGGTACCGTCTATAGAAGGCATTGATAAGACAGAGGATCGGCAACGTTTTTCTGCAATCTTTCTCCACTGCCATAATAACGTGGACCTCACTATAGTTTTTTCCTATATGTTATTATAGTTATTTCCATGTCTTTTTTAAGTTTCAAAGATAATTATACAAAATTAAGATATTGTACGGGGTATTAGTAATGTAATAGGACTTCATGTATATAACTTTCAAGTAGATCTATTGAAGTAGTTTCATTTAAAAATCTTAGTTCTTACATTTTTCAAGAGGAGGTTCAAATCTCTCTTCCACATCCTCGAGGCCCTTAAAGTAAGATGATTAATATTAAAATCACTTCACTTATGGGCTACTTTATCCAAATTAATAAAAACATGTATTAAAACCCCTTTATTAAAAAATTGAAAATATTTTAACGACTAGTTTTGACTATTGGTAATTTTAACGTTAAAATATTTTAAAGTGTTTAATGAAGGGCACTACAAGTTTTTATATTGTTTTCATTAATTTGATTAATATTACTATGGTAGTAACGATTTTAATAATTCATTCACATTGGTATTACAATAATATCAGTTTCACCATAGAAAATCTATGTTGCATAAACTTAGAAGAGTTCTGCTACAAAAGTACTAGGCACTATGGAATAGCTCTTCCATGGCATTGGAAACAACAATAAATAATATTGGTATATGAAATGGTATAATGTATAATATGATATACATGTATGTTCTATCATAGAATAACTATGGGCCGTTTTCATAGCTCGGGATTTGGCTAAGTTCTAGACTTTAAACAGCTGGAGTCAGAAAATTTGCTTTCCGAAACGGGGCGTAGTCGCAGTCATTGTCAAAGTCACGTTTAAATTAAATTTTGAAAAACTAGAAAAATAAACACAAAATAAAATGAAGAGAAAATAGTGTAAAGTTTCATCTATTTTGAATTATTTAGAAATGCTTAATTTCGTCAAGGAAAAACGTTTCCAATTTAAAGAAATGCAAAAATAAAGATTGTCATAAAAACTGCGACTACGCCCCGTTTCGGAAAGCCAATTTTCTGACTCCAGCTGTTTAAAGTCTAGAACCATAGAGAAACAATAGCGTAAGTAGATATATCCCATGGTATAGGGCGTTAATGTCGCAGATTTTACTGTTATCTCAAGCCGATTACTGTTGATTATTGTCAATTTTTACTGTTTTGTTGAAGTGATAGTGTATGGAGGGCACAATTTGAGAGACTACCAGCATCACACAGCTGCATAGGAAAGAACTACGTAAACTATCGGCTTGGGATAATAGTAAAAGTTGCGACATAAACGCCCTATACCATGGGATATCTATGCTATCGTTTCTCTATGCTAGAACTTAGCTAAATCCCGAGCTCGGAAGCCGGTCCTATATCTTATACTGTAGTATTCCATTTCTGCTCTAAAGTCTTTTATGAATGGTTCTATAAATATTAGCATAGTGGGAACGGATGCGCTATTTCTCTTTTTTTATTTCAAGGTTAGCATGTAACCTGTGCTCCGCAATGGTCTATTTAAAAACTTGATCTACTGAAATCTTGAAGAATTGAAAATAGGCCTATAACCATCCTCGGTAAATTTTAGAATCTATAAGCAAAATTTCAAGTTAATCAGTTGAGTAGTTGAGACGTGATGATGCGACCGGTGAGGATAGAATGCAATTTTGAAAAATCTGCAGTTACACTAGACAGTATAATGATGTTTTAATATGTCAAAAAATAATCAAAAGTGATCTAAAAAAGAGAAAAAAATATTACATTTGAGATATTCCACTTTGGGGGCTACCCAGGACCCCCTCAATTTTCTACACCTTTTCAATGGTTAATTTTATAGCAAAGTCAAGAGGAACAATCTTATTGAGCACATTAAAATGAGGTCATTCATAAGCTCAATCGATCCCAAAACATTGCCACGCACAGACGAAACATCAATTTTTTCAATAGGGGGCCCTGCCCCCTCATTTTTTTGAAAAAAAAGTGTGGAATTCCCAGGAGAAACAGTAAATCCTATAATCTTATGGATGATATTATTGAAAGAAGAATCAAAAATAACCCACAGAAAAACTTTCAAATAACAAATTTCCCAATTCTAGGGGGGCGTGGGGAGACCCTCATATACAGTGCTGGTTATGGATTACACATACAGGTTTTTTATGCTCAAAATCGAATTCAGCAGGCCAAAAAAACATTAGTCCCGCGGAAACTAGCCATGAAAACATATGGGTGGGGATGCGAGGGTGATTTTTCAATTTTTGTCAATTTTGGCTCATATTTGAGGATTTTTGCAGCCATGAATTGATTATCTATTTATTTTTATATCAGTTTTCAATATTGGAATCACGTGACCTGCCATCTATGCTGCTGATAGTGTATCATCAAACTGAAAATTAAATCCAGGGTTAACTCGAGGGGGGCTGAATTCAAGTTTATGGAACATAACCTACTTTTTGGACCATTTATAGTGTATAAATCAAAATTCGGGGAAGAAACAGTTTTGGGCTGTGCCTGTCTGTCCTTCCCCAATCATTTTGAAGAATTGTGTTTTGTTTATCAATAAATAAATAACGAGCGAAGCTTGGTGCCCCGATATTTAGTACTGATCTATGAGTCTGATGTAACAGCTGTTACAACAGATTATTAAAAAAAAGGAACAAAAACAATGAAAATATTAAAACAAACCCAAGAATACAGCACACGTTCAAAAATATGCCAGTTGGTAATGAATAAATATGACCAGACATATACTCGTATTTCATGTATAATATACATACATGCATAGGATGTGACGTGTGTTTACATGTAAGGGGAGGCATTAAGATGTTCTGAATGGAATACGTAATAAAATGAGGGTAGTAGAAGGGGGTAGGGTAGTATCGAAACATGTGACTTCCACCCCTACCCCCTGCAGATCATCTCTGAAAAAAGCTGTAGCTGAGTCACCACACAAATCTATCATCCAAGAAAACTCCCGCCCATAAGTGAGGTCCACGCTATAATGGCAGTAAAAAGAGATAGGGGAACAGTGTTGCCGATTCCCTGTCTTGCATTATAACTGCAGTATATACAGAGTGTTCTAAAAAAGGGGCCCGTACGTCCGGGCGTGGAAAAAAGTTATAATTAGCATAGGTTCGAAAATGCTCAGCTACCAAGTTATACAGGTGAAAGATTTCAGTTATCCTGCCGAAACGAAGCCCTACGGGCATTTGTTGGCTGTTAATTGAAATGTACAATTCAGCCTACTTTTTGTAAAATGAACTGAAAAAATTGAATATAACCGTTCCCAGACCTGTAGCTACAGTAGTTTTTAAGATATGTGACGAAATACGCAAAACTTGGTCCGGAAAAACAAGTTCCTTTAAAGTTTGAAGCAGATTTACTATGTTAAATGACAATAAAAACAAAATATTTTTACAGAACTTGTGGAAAATTCAATTTCGAAGAGAAAGGTGTAGAATAAGTCTATAATAGACAAACGCAACCTTGAAAAAATAATCCTTAATTACATACAAAACTCATGAAAAATAGAGAGCTTAACAGAATTTGTCTATTTTTATCCAATTTTTCAGTTTATTTTACATAAAGTACACTAAATTGTACATCTTAATTAACAGCCAACAAATACACGTAGGGCTTCGTTTCGGCAGGGAACTGAAATCTTCCACCCTGTATAACTTTGGTTAACTAAGCATTTCGGACCTTTGTTAATTAGAACTTTTTTTCTTCTTTTGATGAGAGGGATCACGCTCTGACTTATGGGAACCTTTTTTCAGACCACCCTTTATCATGGCCACCACATTCGATTGCGTATTATAATACCAGTATGTCAGATGTATCAATACAAGCTTCAAAAGTCTAGTAATACAGCTCTCATATAAGAAAAAAGGAAACTAAGATATAAATGATGTTAAAAAAGAATAGCTGTAAGGTACACGTTGGCAGATTGGCAGTAAAGAAAGATAGAGGAACAGCGTAATCCGAACTCAGGCCTTGCAACTGCTTTCTATAGAAAATAGCTGATACCAGTATATCTGAGTTCATTCTTGTTCAAAATTAATCGTTAAAAAAATAAATTTTGTAATTATTCAATGTTGAATTTTTACTTTCCTTGCCCTATTACCATAGGTAAGGAAAGTATTGCTTTCCGAAAAAAATAAGGTACCCCAATTTCTAAATTTCTATACGTTTCAAGGTCCCCTGAGTCCAAAAAAGTGGTTTTTGGGTATTGGTCTGTGTGTGTGTGTGTGTGTGTGTGTGTGTGTGTTGTGTGTGTGTTGTGTGTGTGTGGTGTGTGTGTGTGTGTGTGTGTGTGTGTGTGTGTGTGTATGTGTGTGTGTGTGTGTGTGTGTGTGTGTGTGTGTGTGTGTGTGTGTGTGTGTGTGTTGTGTGTGGTGTGTGTGTGTGTGTGTGTGTGTTGTGTGTGTGTGTGTGGTGTGTGTGTGTGTGTGTGTGTGTGTGTGTGGTGTATATGAGTGTATGTGCGTCTGTGTACACGATATCTCATCTCCCAATTAACGGAATGACTTGAAATTTGGAACTTAAGGTCCTTACAATATAAGGATCCGACACGAACAATTTCGATCAAATTCAATCCAAGATGGCGGCTAAAATGGCGAAAATGTTGTCAAAAACAGGGTTTTTCGCGATTTTCTCGAAAACGGCTCCAACGATTTCGATCAAATTCATATTTTGAATAGTCATTGATAAGCTCTATCAACTGCCACAAGTCCCATATCTCTAAAAATTTCAGGAGCTCCGCCCCATCTATGCAAAGTTTGATTTTAGATTCTCAATTATCGGGCTTCAGATACAATTTAAACAGAAAATTTCGAGTGGAATAGATTGAGCATGAGAATCTCTACAATTAATGTTCAGTAACATTTTCACTTAAAATAAAATATAAGCTCGAAATTCGAGAAAATGTGATTATCCAATTGCAAACTGTTGGCAACTGTTGATTCTATTAAATGATTTACTATGAAGAGATAGCAGACCTCGTGTGTCTCCAGAGTTATTTCCCTGTCACCAGCTGGCTCAAATTTTTTAATAGTAGACGTGAGATGCGCGGGAACACTAGCGTCAGGTCATCAATTTTCATAACGGCAAGGAAAGTTGTGTGAGTGCGCCACGCCAGATTTTTATGATTTAGAAGAGAAATCCTTTTCATAGTGAGATGCACGTTGTAATGGCAGTATTTGATTAACATTGATGTTGCCATCCTTGTCTATCATTCAACAAAACAGATGACGCTATCCTTTTCCAGCTCTGCAACGTTGCCAAATCGTTTTCCAACAATGTAAAAATATAAAATATTCAATCACAATCATGGAAATGTATAATTGTAATCATTGAAAAATATATATTCTTGACGAATGAAATGTGATTGATCGCTTAAAAAAAAACAGTTAATAATACATCAGCTAAACTATCCTCTACCAATTGATTTCTTAGAATAGGAATGAACAGTTAATATTACATCAGCTATTCTGGTATAAGCTATCCTCCATAGAAGGCAGTTTCAAGGCGTAGAATCGGCAACGCTGTTCTTCTATCCTTCTCCACTGTCATTACAACGTAGACTTCACTGTAGCTATCTTTTTCATCTTCTTCTTCATCATAGTTTTCATTTTTTTATGAAGCCGTCATCCTCCGCTAATACGTTTCATTTGCGGATCAGCGGGCCGTAAAATAATACATTCTAACTTTTGCAAATCAAACATAATTTGCCTAACAATACACAGTGGGTGCGCTTTAGTAGGGTGATGAAAGTAAGGGGTAAGGGTTACTGTTGAAAAGAAACAGAAGAGGGTGCAGTAGTAGGAAGAATATATTAGAGGAAGGAGAAGGAAACAAAAAGTATAAAAGGTGGAAGAGGTAAGAGAAACAAAATAGGACAGAGCAAAAAGATAAACTGAAATAAGAAAAATAAAAGTGAAGGAAACTGAGATCGAGAAGTAGAAGATGAAGGAGAGGACGGAAAAGGAGTGGAAGAAAAAGAAATAAGGAAAAGAAGAAGAGGTGTTGAAAAAACAGACGAATGAAGGTTGAAGAAACCTAAGATCGAGAAGTAGAAGATGGAGGAGAGGACGGAAAAGAAGAGGAAGAAGAATGAAGAAGAAGAAGAAGAGGAGTGTAAAGAAGTGGAAGAATGAGTTACAGAAGGAGAAGCAAAGAAAAGTAGAAGTGGGAGAGGAGAAGAAGGCGAAATTGGAGAGAGCAAGAAGACAATGAAAGTACAAGTAAAGAACAGAAAGTGGAAGAAAACTAAAATGAAGATCATGGTGGAAATGAAAAACAGGAAGAAGAAAAACAGGGATAAGCAGAAGAACAATATGGAGGAGAAGAAGGTAAATGAAAAAATGAAGAGAAAAAAGAGAGAGACAAACGTCTATTATAGTTGCAGTTGGGGAGAACAATAATAAATGTAAAAATAAAAAGGTTATATTTTGTATAACGTGGAGGAGGAAAGGTAGGAATAGAAGAAGAAATAGACAAAGAGCGGGAAGAAGAAGTTAAGAGTTAGAAGAAGAAGAAGAGATGTAAAAACAATGGTTTAAGAGAAATAACTGCTATAAGAATACTGAAAGTGAGAGAGAACGAAGATGGAGAAGATTACGAAGAAGAAATACAGAACAAGTACGTACAAGAAGAGTAAGAAAAAGGAAATGTACAAATGTATGAGAAGAAGAACAAATATATAATAAGAGTAAGAAAAAGGAAACCAAGAGGAAGGGAAGAAAATAATGTAATATGAAGGACAATAATAAATGATCTAGCAGAATACTGTTGAAAAAAGGATAGGATGATTGGAAAGAGAAATGAGAAACTGCAGGAAATAAAATATGTGGAAAGAACACAAGAATACCAGAATAAAAGGGAAATCGGAAATATGCAATGAAGAAGGCTTAGAAGGACTATCTGCAGGAAAAATAGTATCATACTAAGAAATAAAAACTCAAATCAAATCAAAAACATTTATTTGTCAATCATAAAGTTAACAAAATACAGAATAAAACAAAATTTAAACTTTAATTTTTAATTGACGTTGCCAGCAAAACCTAAAATCAAAGTTGGATTGTCTCCTTCAAGACTATTCAAGTGATTCAAGTAGAAGACTTGATATCCTATGTGAAATTTGTTTTCCTCAGTCTTGTAAACGGTTTTCCAAGTTTAAATATTTGGATAGACTCCTATTATGATTCCATACTATGATAGAAGTCAGCCAATAAGAATGGCGGGGTTTGAAAAGAGGGTCACCCCAACAGAATATGCTTGAGGCTAAATAGTTGATTAAAATGTAAACTTCTGGGTTTTTGAAGAAGGGTCCTGCTTCTTTCAAATATCAAAGCTGTCATACTTGATCGACGTTTCATCATAGTTCATTCGAGTGGAGGAGAAACTCATTAACATATTAGTTGATGAAGAAGAAGAAGAAGAAGAAGAAGAAGAAGAAGAAGAAGAAGAAGAAAGAGAAGGAGAAGAAGAAGAATAAGAAGAAGAAGAAGAAGGAGGAGAAAAATAGAATATAATTGAGACGAAGAGAAAGAAGGAAAAAAATCACTATACAGCGCAACATATGAGAACAACGTTCGTATTATAAAGCTGCGTACAGACTTATGCGCCATGAACACGCGCATTTCGTTTTTGATCAGCTGATGCTCTGCTTATTTTATCTTTATCCTACTGTTTTAGTACAAATACAGATATAATAAGTGAAGCATCATCTGTTGGATTGCGCCTGTTCGTGGCGAATATGTCTGTACGCATCTTAGCAGTCACACTATCAATAATTGATAGTTGACCGAACGAAGTGAGGTCTAAGATTCAAGTCGACGGTTTTGCATTTCTCTTTATGTTCAAATATTTATATTTATGTTTATTATGTTCCGCATTTACGGCGAAACGCAGCAATTAATTTTCATGAAATTTGACAGGTATGTTCCTTTTTGAATTTCGCGTCGACGTATATATAAGGTTTTTTGGAATTTTGTAGTTTAACGATAATAAAAAAAGAAAAAGAGTCTTCTTCGAACACCAGCATAACTGTAATTCATCATAAATCAGCTGTCTAGTGGACTATAATACTACCCGTTCAAAAACATCGAACATCTTGAAAATGTATCTTTCCATCAAAGTTGTAGACAGTTGCAGCCAGACCTGATAACAGCGCTCACACTCACATTCCGGGACGACACTTCACGGCACGATATAGGACAGAAAGCTCTATGCTTATTTAGGATTTTTTCTAGACATTTTGAATCGATAAATTATCTATTAATTTTTGATAAAACATAACAACAGGGTAACTTACTGAGCGCGAGGTCTACTGTTCACAGAACTAATAGTATAAATTATTAAAGGTAGGGGACCTAGTGAGTCCCCGGGCTGGAGAACTCGCTCAAAATACCGTCGATATTGTGTCAGATTTTCTATTAAAAGCCCTTTCCCGGGCTGATAAATAATTTTTGAATAGTAGCGCTCATCGAATTTCCATGTAGCTGTCTACCCTGTTGTCAATATTTGCAGTCGCAGAAGTCTTCGGGGTGATTTACAGCATTTAATTGGGATTTTCGTTTAATAATAATTATCTATTTTAAGCAGTTGAATGTCAAGTGGAATAGTTTGAACGAGCATTGGTTTAGTATTGTAAGCAATAGTTAATTCATCTGACAACTGTTTTTTGATCTGAGATCAAAAATGAGAACCCCTCTTTGTTTTGCTGTCACTCACCGCCTCTCAATCTTATCCATTATCTCTCTCTATCTATTCTCTATTCTCCCACTCCTTTCTCTCTCTCCGTACTCATTCTTATGTGTTGAACAAACTTCTCCCGCATCTTTTCCCAGATAAGATCGTCATGATGTGAAACTGATAAGCGATTCGGCAGCACAAAATATAATGGCCTACTCGCGGTTATCATCCCATCCTTGTTGAACCTCCTTCCTTCTCTAATCTCCTTCTCACCTTCATTATCATTGGAAACCTTATCCTTCACTCCTTCTCCTTTTCTCTTCTCGTTCACCCTATCTTTTTCTCACCTTCATTATCATTGGAAACCGTATCCTTCTCTCCCTTTCTCCTTATCTTCTCTTTCTCCCTATCTTTTTCTCACCTCCATTACCATTGGAAATCGTATCCTTCTCTCATTTTCCTTTTCTTTTCTCCTTCACTCTATCTTTTTCTAACCTTCATTACCATTGGAAGCCGTATCTTTCTCTCCCTTTCTTCTCATAGAATGCATTTATAAATAAATAATCTCCCTTCTTGTTATAGAATAAATTGTATATATATATATAATATATAAACTCATGTATTTTAATTATCCACTGCATACTGTTGTATATTACTGAAAGATGACTACCCTGAACTTTCAACCTGAACTTTTAACAATATAATTATCTATATAGTTATTATATTACAAATTGCTTTTTCATATCATATACAGTTCAATAATAATTTTCTTAGTCTATATTATGTAAATTCATCTTTAATTTTGCTGTATTGTAAGCTATTGTATATAAGTGTATAAGCCAGTATATATTGTAATCTACATGAATAAAGTACTCAATCAATCAACCAATCTTCTCATCTTCTCTTTCACCCTATCTTCTTCTCACCTCCATTACTATTGGAAGCCGTATCCTTCTCTCCTTTTCCTTTCCTCATCTTCTTGTCTATTTTCTTCTCACCTTCATTATCGTTGTAACCCCCGATAGGGCGGAAATGGGGCATGCCCTAGTACGAGGTGTATTTTAGGGCGTGACCTTCCACTCTGTGGCGTCATCTGTTCCCTATCACCGCTCGTCAACTTCACATTTCAGCTTGCTCACTTCTTTTCCTTCTTCTTCTTCTTCTTCTTCTTCTTCTTCTTCTTCTTCTTCTTCTCTTCTTCTTCTTCTTCTTCTTCTCTTCTTCTTCTTCTTCTTCTTCTTCTTCTTCTTCTTCTCTTCTTCTTCTTCTTCTTCTTCTTCTTCTTCTTCTTCTTCATCATCATCATCATCATCATCATCATCATCATCATCATCATCATCATCATCATCATCATCATCATCATCATCTCATCATCATCATCATCATCATCATCATCATCATCTTCTTTTTCTTCTCCACCTTCATCTTATTTTCCTCCTTTTTCATTATTACTATCATCTTTCTCCTATTTTTTTTTTTTTTTTAATGAAACTTCCTATCTTCATGCATTTCTCTTGTCTTTTTTTCCGTGACAATGTTTTTCATTTTCTTAGTGCCCGTTGCACAAAAAACGGTCAAATTTTAACCGTGATTAATTTCACGTGAACCAATCAGAGAAGCCGTTTTTTTCTAAAAGGCCTTCTTCGATTGCTTCTTGTGAAATTAGTCACGGTTAAAATTTAACCGGCTTTTGTGCAACTGGGCCTCAGTTTTCTTCATCTTCCTGATCGTACAAGCAAGATAATAAATACTCTTCTGTTTTGAAATTCCTCTTGTTTTAAATCCTTGTTCTAATTTTTCTCTCCTTCTGCTTCGCGTCTCTCCACTTTGTTTCTCTTTTTAATCATCTTTCTTATTGATTTTGTCCGCTATCATCCTATTTGCTACTATTATCAGGCTAGTTTCACACTCATTCGGTTCGTTTTCGGCAAATTCCGATAAGTGTAAAACGGTAATTCGGTTTGAATTCGGTACCGAATAGAAACCGCATAGAACCGAACGCCCACTTGACTCTAATAAATTCCATCAGGTTTCAATTCGTTGCTAGCGAGAGGCTACTTTCACACACTTTCGGTTCGGTTCGGCTCATTTCGTTTTCGGCAAGTTCCGGTAAGTGTGAAACGATGATTCGGTTTGAATTCGGTACCGAATAGCAACCGCATAGCACCAAACGCCCCCTCCACACGAATAGGTTTCATCATATTCGAATTCGTTGCTAGGGAAACAGGAAAAAACAAAGTCTTTTACACACGCTTGCCTTTTTTGTTTTTATTTCTACCTGATATCGTGATTATCTGTTTCAAAATTTTCCAAGTCAAAATCATATGGTCAATTCATTTCTGTTAGTTAACAGGAACCTTTTTTTTCTCAATGAATAGTTTGCTAAAAAAATATGAAAGATATAAATTAATAGTCCAGGCAATGAAAGCTCAAAAATTGTCTTCCCAACTTTTCCCTCTATAATCTTTCCTTGACTGGACTATAAAACTCAGGGAGAATTTACATTTTTCTATTTTTTCCTCGAATATTACATGATTTCATCAATGGAGAGAACATAAATCATGGAGATAAGTAGCGCAAGCTCCGAAATCGATGAAATCGGTGACATTGGCCATGTGGTATCTGTCGATAGCGCTAGGAAACCTGATTGTTATCATTGTCACCGAGGTCAAGCCTTTCAGGAGTCAGAAAGCCGAATTCCTATTCTACACAATCCTCGCCGTTTGCACAATGACTCAATTTATGACAATAATTGCACGATACGATTTAGAACCAGAAAAGCCTACAGCTCCAAAAATTGCAACCTCATATTTGGCTGTTGATGGCACACCTCTAGTGTTTGGAGAATCCTTGAATGAATAGACTTCAACAATTATAATACTGCATCAAGAATTCAGTATTTTGTAGTTTATATGCCATGTGTCAAAACAAGGAACAAATTTACAATTTAAAAAATAATCTCTCTGAACATCCAAAATTAACATAATCAAAAAGAAACTATTCAAATAATTCACAATTTTTAAATATCTTTAAAATTTTGTTGTTCAAGAAACACCATCTTACAATTTAACACCACCTGTTATATTTAAACATACCAGCATGAACTGTGAAAATCCAAACACAGCTGTGTTTGAGAAGAAAATACCCAATTAGAACCGCACGAATTAAACCTGACATTGTATGAAAGCCTCATTCGTTTTCGGTAACGAACCGAACCGAACCGAAAACGAACCGAACTGATTGAAACCGAATGCGTGTGAAGCTAGCCTCAGGCACCTCAAGTGGTACAGATTTCTTTTAAACGTCAGCATCCCTCGCTTATCATTTATCGAACGCTTATCATTCATGAGTGGATGAATGAATTTCTATCAAAGCCAACACGTCACAAGTAAATCTCACTATAGGATGGCTGTATACAGCTTGATGCGTCGACTAAAACTTTTTGGCCTGCATTCAACTGTTCAACTCAACTCAACAGTAAAGTTCAACTCAAACTAAACTTGATGGGTGGGGGAAGGTGCAATCCGTTTGCAAGATCTCGACGTGATTAATTTATTCACGGTCCAGTGTGGATACCCTGAAATTGCCACTGTGAACCCCGGTTCCGCTCGGGGTTAACCTACCTGGATGGTTTCAAACCTGGATTCGAACTGAAGGGATTCAAACCAGGTTTCGAAGTAGACATTTAGGCAGGGAGATTCATTTGGTGGTTGACCTGTTTATTGCTAAACTGTTGTACCGAAATTATGTTGTCTTCCTGATTATAAATTTGTTCGTAGATTGGTGTATGATGTAAAATATGTGATAAATGATAAATAAATAAATGTCAAAAATGTTGAATGTCCATTAAATAAATGTCAATAAATTTGTTCGTAGATTGGTGTATGATGTAAAATATGTGATAAATGATAAATAAATGAATGTCCATTAAATAAATGTCAAAAATGTTAAATGTCCATTGAATAAATGTCAATAAATTTGTTCGTACATTGGAGTATGATGTAAAATATGTGATAAATGATAAATAAATAAATCTCCATTACATAAATGTCAAAAAATTTAATTTCCCCCCCAAAAAAACTAAAACTACTACATCAATTACAGAAAATATCAGATGAATTACAATTACATAGAATAGTTAGTTACAATAAAAATTTCTTATAATGTGTCCTCTACATGTTTAGCTATTTCTGTGTGGAAATTGACCTACTCCACTATGGCGTACCATGTTCTAGAGTAGGTTTTGTTTGTTTTTTTTTGTGCGGGTTAGTTACTACTGTTTAAGTATGTTTTGAAAATTCAAAAATCTTCGAGAATTAGTTGTATATGTATGAAGATTGATGATATACATCTAACGGCCGGTTTCCGAGCTCGTGATTTAGCTAAGTTCTAGACTTTAAACAGCTGGAGTCAGAAAATTGTCTTTCCGAAACGGGGCGTAGTCGCAGTCCACGTTTAAATCAAATTTCGAAAAACTAGAAAATTGAACACAAAATAAAATAGAGAGAAAATAGTTTAAAGTTTCAGCTATTTTGAATTATTTAGGAATGTTTCATTTCTTCAAGGAAAAACGTTTTCAATATTTTAGAAATGAGAAAATAAAGATTATCATGAAAACTGCGACTACTCACGACCTCCGTGAACAAAGCCGTAGCGCATTCGTGTGACATCAGCACAGGTAGAGATCCTACACCAATAAAAACACTATCTGATATAGATCAGCTGAAATCAACGAATTTTTATTGGTGTAGGAGCCCTACCTGTGCTGACGTCACACGAATGCACTACTGCTTTGTTTACGGTGGTAGTGGACTAGTTTCGGAAAGCCAATTTATTAATAATTAGTATTAATAATGATTAATTATTATACATAGCCATGCAGGGTTGATAGAATTGGCTAACTCGGAATTCGCTGAATCCATGTTAAACTGCCGTATGAATCAAAACTGCTCTGATCATATGGTATTAATTCATATGTGAGTCAGCGAATTCCAAGTTATCCAATTCTATCAGCCCGTTTAAAGTCTAGAACTTAGCTAAATCCCAAGCTCGGAAACCGGCCCCAAGTTTCGAAATTTCCATTGGTTTTTTACGATTTGTTGGAATATATGATACTAGCCGTCAGGCTCGCTTCGCTCGCCATATCCGTCTAGCCAGGGGGCTTCGCCCCCTGGACCCCCGACTGGATCATCCAAAATGAGATCAGCGGGCTCGCTTCGCTTGCCTGCATGTAGACCTCAGCGGAACCTCTGTACTGAATTTGAACGTATTATGTCAATTTGATCACGAAAAACACCTGTTACTATATCGGCGTATCTTTGGCGGAGAAAATTCTTCCACCTCAGATAAACCTGTGTACTGAATTTTTTTAAATATATTTCCATAAATTATTGAAAAAGGTGAGGAAACGCAGAAAAGCTGAGAAAACGCTAATTCTGGCTAATTGGATAAATTGGTATTTAGGAGGTCCTGGATAAATACATTATTTTCAATCTTCAACTTGGTGCCAACCTAACAAAGTCAACTCAACTTATGCCAACCTGATAAAATTTTTAATTTAGTTACAAGAACAACTGTTCCGAAGAGGTACTCTCTCTAGATTATAGTTCTATATTAACATATGGTATGGACATTTTTCAATTATAATTAAGAGAAAAAGAAGAATATACATGCTAAAAGACGAACTTTGAACCCCTAAAAACCACCCTTAGAGTTAAAATATCGCCAAAAGATTTCTTAGTGCGCTTCTAAAGAGCCAACTGAATATACCTACCAAATTTGAACGTTTTTGGTCCGGTAGATTTTTAGTTCTGCGAGTGAGTGAGTGAGTGAGTCAGTCAGTCAGTCAGTCAGTCAGTGAGTAAGTGCCATTTCGCTTTAATATATATAGATGAAAATATTTTCTGTTAATTTTATTTTAACACCTGACATAGTGTCGTTTGACTGCCTCACCTTGCACATTCTTACTTATTCGAATAAAGTGTGAACATAATCAATTCAGTGACTTGGGCCTACGATAGAAATTCGTAAGCAATGTTGCGTTGCTATTGATTTGGGTGGCAGTTGCGTTAGCAAGAGGCGATCATTAGTCACCTTCTCAGTCTGAATAAGAAGTCGTCCGCCAACTCTACTGAGAGCACACCAAATTAATGGACAAAACCATCACATCGGACCTAGATAACAAGCCCACGAAATTCCATCGCATCCACTTCTTCTCTTCTTCTTCTTCTTCTTCTCTTCTTCTTCTTCTTCTTCTTCTTCTTTTTCTCCTTCCCCTTCTTCTTCTTTATCTTCTTCTCTTTCGTCTTCTTCTTCTCTTTCTTCTTTACTCCGAGATTTTCTTCTTATTCAACTTCTACTCTTCCTTCTTCTCTACTCCGAGATTTTCTGAGTCTGTGTACACGATATCTCATCTCCCAATTAACGGAATGACTTGAAATTCAGAACTTAAGGTCCTTTCACTATGAGTATCCGACACGAACAATTTCGATCAAATGCAATTCAAGATGACGGCTAAAATGGCGAAAATGTTGTCAAAAACAGGGGTTTTCTTGATTTTCTCAAAAATGGTTCCAACGATTTTAATCAAATTCATACCTAATAGTCATTGATAAGCTCTATCAACTGCCACAAGTCCCATATCTGTAAAAATTTCAGGAGCACTGCACCATCTATGCAAAGTTTGATTTCAGATTCTCAAGTATCAGGCTTCTGATACAATTTAAACAAAAATTTTCGAGTGGAAACGATTGAGCATACAAATCTCTACAGTTAATGTTCAGTAACATTTTCACCTAAAATTGAAAATAAGCTCGAAATTCGAGAAAATAAGATTATTCAATTGCAAACTGTTGGCAACTGTTGATTCTATTAAATCATTCACTATGAAGAGATAGCGGAATTCGTGTGCCTGCAGCGCTATTGTCCTGTCACCAGCTGACTCAGATCTCAGAATAGAGACTTGAGATGCGCGTGAACACTAGCGTCAGTTGATAAATTTTCACAACTGCAAGGAAAGTTGTGCGAGTGCGCCACACCAGATTTTTGTAGTTCAAGTCCTGCAGTATAACTTATATATTACTGCGACGTTTAGTTGCTATTTTCCTATTATTATCTCTGCCTTGCTAGTGCCTTCTATAGAGGATGCATGATACAGGTATATATATGTAATATTAACTGTCCATTCTTGTTTGAAATAATCAATAATTCCTTTTTTGAAGTATGATATAAATTTCGTTATTTTGAACAATATATTGACTTTTCAATTGAAAGCATGTTTGAAACTCGTTTTATCAGTTATTTAATCTGTGTTTATTCATCCTTTCATTTGTCCTAACCAAAGTTTTCTTTTTTGTAGGTGAGTCACATACCGGTACTTTCTCTTCCTTCAATTCTTTCTTCCTGGTAAGTGTCATCTTTTTATCACGTGAGCGTCTTCACTTTGGAAAAAAATCTAACAATTTTACCGGATGGTTTTAGAAAGTTTGCGGTTCAACAAGATGAAGTTGCGAGAGATGAGGTTAGAGGGAAAAATTGAGAAAAAGAGAGAGTAATAGAGATTGATTGATTGATTGAGTACTTTATTTATGTAGATTACAATATACTGGCTTATACAATTATATTCAATAGCTTACAATACAGCAAAATTATAGATGAATGTACATAATATAGACTAAGAAAATAATTATTGAACTGTATATGATAGAAAAAGTAATTTGTAATATAATAACTATAGATATTATATTGTTATGCATCTACATAAATTGGCGGAGCTTTGGACATATCAATGTCCATTCTTCGGAAAGATATTAAAAATATCCTCCCCACTAACTCTCTACCAGAGAGTG
>NC_052505.1:95262355-95284531 GCF_014356525.2 Nilaparvata lugens | reverse complement strand
GATTGGTTAAATTCAGTTATACGTCAAAAGGTAGAGTATTGACCAATAACTATCCTGGAGTTACAGTATTATATCTACAATAGTCGCAACGTTATAAAAGGGTTCCCATACATACATAGTCTGTATAATAAGTAACCGGACTGACCTCAGGAAATTTTTTATGGGCCAAATATGTACAATTTTTCATTAGAATATCTCAAAGTAGTCCCCATTGGGTCGATAACACGCTGATACCGGATTATCAAATTCCTGACGCTCCCTGGAAGTCGGCAACCTCTATGCTGTCTAGAGCCCTCGTCGTAGCACGTTGAACGTTTTCCAGATCCCGAACCGCGTCCCCTTAAGTTGTCTCTTGATCGTGGGGAACATAAAGAATTCCGGTGGTGCCATATCCGGCTGTAAGGAGTGTGGCAACGTTACGGCCGACTGTTTGGCCAACTGCTCGGTGACGAGCATGCAGGTGTGCGACGGATGGAGGGTCCACGAATCGGCAATTCCCGGACTGACTCGATGAACCCGGGCGGTTAGGCGACGGAACACCTCTCTGTAGTACTGGCCGTTCACAAAGATTTTGTGCCACCCGGCCAACTGTACACAACCAGTACTACAGAGAGGTGCTCCGTCGACTAACCGCCCGGGTTCATCGATCCGTCCGGGGATTGCTGATTCGTGGATTCTCCATCGTCGCGCACACCTCTGCCTGCTCGTCACCGAGCAGTTGGCCAACAGTCGAGGGTAACGTTGCCACATCCTCCTTACAGCCCGGATATGGCACCACCGGACTTCTCTATGTTCCCCAAGATCAAGAGACAACTTATAATAAGATGCTATGCTTATCATGTCTCTGTATGACTCTTTCGGACTATGTGGAACCTTATCTAAATTTGGGAGAGGAATAGCACAAGGTTACCTTAATTTCCTCTCCCTATCATTTCATGATGTGAATCATTAACTAAATGAAAGCCTTCTCATCAAGCATCCACATAATCTTCTTTAATGAATAAATAATAAAGAATAAATACTTCAATGAAATACTCTCCATATATGGAAACACGCAACACTCACACCGAACTGAAACAGAATGACAAATATGTGAGCGGAACAAAAGAGAACGGTTAGAATAAATGTCATCTTGTCGTGTGTGGGTGGGTGGTGACTGTATCACTGTAATAAAAACGAATGATACGAAACACACATGCTGATCCCGCTTACGCACCGCAAGAGATGATAAGCCAGCAGAGAGAGAGAGAGAGTGAGGGAGTGAGAGAGAAACGATAGAGTGTGTGAGAGTCAAAAACCACCGCGTGGGACATACAGATGATTTAGTACGGTTGGTTTTGGGGGGGTTTTGGGGTCCAACGCCTCCCCCCCAGGTTTAGTGCAGCTCCTATTGATTTATGGAAAGTCCTCTGCTGCATGACGAAGCTCCCCCCTCTATAGTATCAAGGGTAGTTTCCCCCTACCTTGTCGGTAAGGGGGTAGATTTCCAGCAGTACCCTTTCTCCATCTTTTCGGATGGACACGTTAAGCCGTCGGTTCCGGCTGCCTAAAAAGCAGTCGTTAGGTCATGTCAGAGGCCCTGAAATTGATCAGTTGCGACCTGAAAACTCTGACACCAGACCTGAGCCAGCCAGGTCACACGATCTATTATTATTATTATTATCTTTTCGTAGTATGCGGGTGGTTTTCCAGCAGTACCCTGTATGTATAATAGCCTAATGCATAGAAGTAGATATTTTTTAATTTAAAAATGATTTTTGTGTATTTTTAATTGTAGAATGAGTGTGTAATTGAAGAATTTTGAAGTGACACATAACCTAGCTACATTTGGACTGTTGTATGAATTATAATTGGAACAGTTTTTGGGGAGGGCCTGTGAAACGTTTCTGTAAGTTGTGTAGTTCAGAATGATTTAATTGACCGAGCAAAGTGAGGTCTAAGATTCAAGTCGACGGTTTGGCATTACTCTTAATGTTTAAATGTTTATATGTTACGCATAAACGGCGAAACGCAGTAATAGATTTTTATGAAATTCGACAGGTATGTTCCTTTTTTAATTACGCGTCGACGTATATACAAGGTTTTTGGAAATTTTGCATTTCAAGGATAATATAAAAGGGAAAAGGAGCCTCCTTCATACGCCAATATTAGAGTGATAATCAGACTATAGAATTATTCATCATAAATCAGCTGACAAGTGATTACACAGATGTATGGAGAAGCCAGTCTATTGCTGTATTTCCATAAGTTCTATAGTTTCAATCAGGTGCTTATGGATGAGAATACTGCGTGAGGTTTACTGTTCACAGAAATACTAGTGAATAAATGAATAACTAATAAAATGTGTGTTTTGAATTGTAAATTGAGTGTGTAATTGAAGAATGTTGAAGTGACACATAACCTAGCTACATTTGCAGTGTTGTATAAATTAGAATTGGAAAAGTTTTGTATAATTGGAACCCCTATATGTACTCGTATAATTATAATGCATAAAACTAGTAGTTCTGTGAACAGTAGACCTCACGCATTATTCTCATCCACAAGTACCTGATTGAAACTATAGACCTTATGGAAATACAGTAATAGACTGGCTTCTCCACACATCTGTGTAATCACATGTCAGCTGATTTATGATGAATATTTCTATAGTCTGATATTTACTCTAATATTGGCGTATGAAGGAGGCTCCTTTTCCCTTTTATATTATCCTTGGAATGCAAAATTTCCAAAAACCTTGTATATACGTCGACGCGTAATTAAAAAAGGAACATACCTGTCAAATTTCATGAAAATCTATTACCGCGCTTCGCAGTAAATGCGCAACATATAAACATTTGAACATTCAAACATTTAAACATTTGAATATTAAGAGAAATGCCAAACCGTCGACTTGAATCTTAGACCTCACTTCGCTCGGTCAAAACCATTTGAATTGATGTGAAATTAGGACAATATCGGGTTGTGCTCTACAATCTAGTAAAGCCTTTCAGCTGGTTAAGCTGAGACAATTGCCGAGGATTAGGAGGTGGCGGATGAAAAGGTGGAGGAGGAGTATGAAAAGTTGGAGGAGGTGGAAAAGAAGAAGGAGGAGAATGAGGAGGAAGATTAGGAGGACGAGGTGTAGGATGAGGAGAAGGATGAAAAGGTGGTGGAGGAGTAGCAGGAGGAGGAGGAGGAACACACACAGATTGAAGAGGAGAAGGAGAAGACAATGAATGGGTCAAAGCTTGGTTCACATTCGGGAAGTGGATAATTCAGTAATGGATGTCATGAGTAGATCCCTTAATGTGGTCATAACTCATGACTGCCTGCAGTCTATGTGTCATGCCGATTGAATTATCTGTACAACCCTGTGATAGTGTTAGTTTCGAGGTTTGTCACTGCTTGACAAGCCAGAGATTCAAGATATCTAATGTAGAATTAGTTATAGTCGAATACAGAAAGTCGTTAGAAACTGTCAACTTTCTAATCTTCTGACAATCACGTGGAAAAATCTGGTGTGGCGCACTCACACAACTTTCCTTGCCGTTATGAAAATTGATCACCTATTGTTCCCGCGCATCTCAAGTCTACTATTCAAAGATCTCAGCCAGCTGGTGACAGGACAATAACGCTGGAGACACACGAAGTCTGCTGTCTCTTCATAGTGAATGATTTGATAGAATCAACAGTTGCCAACAGTTTGCAATTTTATAATCACATTTTCTCGAATTTCGAGCTTATTTTCAATTTAAGGTGAAAATGTTACTGAACATTTCACTTACAATCTTCTCCACTTGAAATTTTTTGTTTAATTGTATCTGAAGCCTGATAATTGGAAATCTAAAATCGAACTTTAAAAAGATGGGGTGGAGCTCCTGAACTCTTTACAGATATGGGACTTGGCAGTTGATAGAGCTTATCAATGACTACTTCAGGTATAACTTTGATCAAAATCGTTGGAGCCGTTTTCGAGAAAATCGCGAAAACCCCTGTTTTTGACAACATTTTCTCCATTTTAGCCGCCATCTTGAATTGCATTTGATCGAAATTGTTCGTGTCGGATCCTTATATTGTAGGACCTCAAGTTCCAATTTCAAGTCATTCCGTTAATTGGGAGATGAGATATCGTGTACACAGATGCACACGCCACACACACACACACACACACACACACACACACATACACATACACATACACATACACATACACATACACATACACATACACATACACATACACACATACAGACCAATACCCAAAAACCACTTTTTTGGACTCAGGGTACCTTGAAACGTATAGAATTTGTAATTGGGGTACCTTAATTTTTTTTCGGAAAGCAATACTTTCCTTACCTATGGTAATAGGGCAAGGAAAGTAAAAACTACGACTACGCCCCGTTTCGGAAAGCCAATTTTCTGACTCCAGCTGTCTAGAGCTCAACTAAATCCCGAGCTCGGAATCCGGCCCTTAGCTACAATTCCTATTCTACAGTGTAGATCCAATACTCCATTATTCCACGGATTACTATAAAAACTGAAAAGCATACAATCATAACTCCAATTCGAGTTGAGAGAGAGAGAAGACTAATTCATTAAACCATTTCCAGCTTTCACCAACAACAGACTTTCCACTTGTGTTTCATACATATTCACTCACTTAGGAGTGATAGCTTCCCAGATGAAAACCGCGTACATGTGATAATTATAAACTGGACTGTCCAGAGTTCGCTTACACGAAAAAGGTTGCATTTGAAGGGAGAGTTAAAAACGATGATGAACATGGTTGAAAAGGAAGAAGAATAGAGAATGAACATGGTTGAAAAGGAAGGAGAAAAGAGAAGGACAGAGATGAAAACGATGGTGAACACAGTTGAAAATAGAAAAGAGTAGGAATGATGGAGGAAGAGGAGCTGAGAGAGAGTAAAGAGAAAGAGAAAGTAAAGAGAGACCAAGAGAAGATTAAAACTGTATTAGAGCAACGTCGCTTCAGCTATATCATAGACAGCCATTAAGTTAAGTGGTGAATGTAATATATAATGCAGTACTTTTTCCAAACCATTAGGCCAACTGTTTAATGTCTCATTATTTGAGACTGTTCAGCCCTTTTTTCAGAGAGCTGGTTGTTCAAATAGTTGACAAAGTCATCCTACATTATCCATGTATGGTGTGGACATATTTATATCACTAGCAGATGACCCGTGCTCCGCAAGGGTCCAATTGAAAACTTGACCTACTGAAATCTTGAAGAATCTAAAATTAGCCTATAACCATCCTCTGTAAAATGTAAAATTCATATGCAAAATTTCAGACGTGATGATGCGTCATCCGTAAATTTTCTATCCTCTACATGTATGAGCCAATTCTTTTCTTTATTATAAACTAGCAGGTAACCCGTGCTTCGCAAGAATCTTTCTTAAAACTTGACGTAATGAAGTCTAGAAGAATTAAAAATAGGCCTATGAACATTGAGTCAGTCATTCTATCAGGGCTCGAATAGTTTTGAAATTTTAATTAAATAAAAATGGAAGAATATAATTTCTTTATGTAATTAGCAACACCTAACCCGTGCTTTGCAAGGATGTTTCTTAATACTTGACGTAATGAAGTCTAGAAGAATTCAAAATAGGCCTATGTACAGTGAGTCAGTCATTCTATCAGGGCTCGAATAGTTTTGAAATTTTAATTAAATAAAAATGGAAGAATATAATTTCTTTATGTAAATAGCAACACCTAACCCGTGCTTTGCAAGGATCTTTCTTAAAACTTGACGTAATGAAATCTAGAAGAATTCAAAATAGGCCTATGTACAGTGAGTCAGTCATTCTATCAGGGCTCGATAGTTTGAAATTTTAATTAAATAAAAATGGAAGAATATAATTTCTTTATGTAAATAGCAACACCTAACCTGTGCTTTGCAAGGATCTTTCTTAAAACTTGACGTAATGAAACCTAGAAGAATTCAAAATAGACCTATGTACAGTGAGTCAGTCATTCTATCAGGGCTCGAATAGTTTTGAAATTTTAATTAAATAAAAATGGAAGAATATAATTTCTTTATGTAAATAGCAACACCTTCATTGAAAGACATATTAACTGCATGCGTTGAGCACTTTGTCTCAAAAATTGTTCTAGCTGAAAAATGAGACTAGAGCAAGATGGTGACAACCCGTCTGGCCAATACAATGTTTTTTATCCTTGTCTATTGAATGTATTTCACAGTGAATTATTAGAGACCATGTGAACTTCAGGTAAATCTATTTATCCATATTTGAATCCTATTATTTGAAAAATTCAGAAATGTGAACTTCAGGTGAATCTATTTATCCATATTTGAATCCTATTATTTGAAAAATTCAGAAATGTGAACTCCAGTAAATCTATTTATTCATATTGAATCCTATTATTTGAAAAATTCAGAAATTATCAACTAGTCAAATAAAAAAAATGCAGTTTTGTGATACAGTGCTCTTTCTTCATCTCTTTTCTGTATAGGGTTACTTTTATAGAAATAGAAAGAGAAATAAAAATCCTAGTAGGCCTACCCTTTTTGAAATTTAAAACTTTAAAAGTCTTGAAAATGGCATCAATGTCCGAAACATGTTGTGATTAAATATTTCAAAAAGGGTACTAAGATTTTCATTTTTCTTTCTAGAGCTCTTTCTGTTTCTTCCTCTGGAGGTTCTCAATATTTTCAAAATTTCCATGCTTCAGATTAGGCTACATTTTGAATCCACAGAATGATAATGATAATAATAATATAATAATAATAATAATAATAATAATAATATAATAATAATAATAATAATAATAATAATAATAATAATAATAATAATAATAATTTATTCGATCAAAAACAAACATTGTACGAACAAATTGAAATATAATAACATAACTGGTGTAGCAGACACACACGCATGCACAATACGTGTTTATCATTATAGTCTAAATGAAGCCCCAAAGGTAATCCTGTGTGGGGCCCACCGTCCTATGTTTAATCACAATAGAAAATGATCAAACAAAAGATAGAGAAAAAATAGATAGATGAAGAAGAAGAAGAAGAAGAAGAAGAAGAAGAAGAAGAAGAAGAAGAGAAGAAGAAGAAGAAAAAGGAGAAGGTGCAGGAAGAAGAAAAAGGAGAAGAAGTAGAAGAAGAAGAATAAGAAGTGATTCGCTTGGAATAATAATAATGAGAGTTGTGCCGAGATGCAACCAAAACTCAAAAAAAAAAGAAAAAGAGGGAAAGCCAGAAGAGTCGAGACGGGTCGTTATTTCCAAATCCAAAATCTATCGTTCCAAGTAAATTCTAATCCACACCACCGTCAAGAGAATCACCGAATTCTGAAATGATGATGATGATGATGATGATTTATCATACATGGTGATCATCCAGAATCCATCATACATCAGAGTTGATAATTAGCTGTTCAGTTTTAATTAATCTTTTAAAAAATTGAAACATTTTAAAAAATAGATAAAAACCTGTCCCGCTCGGATAACATTATGACTTGAATAACTCTATGTACAAATCTACATCTTCCATGAATGTCTGGAAATGGAGTAGACAAAAAATAACAGTCAAACATAATATAACAATGGTGTATCCGACAAAATAATGAATTTTCATCTCCATTTCTTTTCTTTCTTTGTTATTTTGTATTATGTTTGTGAAATGAATGAATTGATTGATTGAAAAAATCAACATTTCGTCATTTTGAAATCAATTCCTGAAAATTGACATATCGTATATTAAGGTGCCTACAGATACACGCGCCGCGAACATGAGCAATTCACTTTCAATCAGCTGATGCCAAGCATTTTATATCTATATCTTATACCGTTTATGTAAAAATACAGATATAGTCAGCTGATTAAAAGTGAATTGCTCATGTTCGCGGCGCGTATATATTTGTTCGCACCTATATACAGACAATAGTGTACGTAATAGTATCTTACGTCACAAGGACGGGAAGGGGCCTTTTGCAGGCGAGAATGATGTTTATAGTCGAGGCATTAGCCGAGACTAGAATTTCATTTGAGCACTGCAAAAGATATTCACGTCCAAGTAACGTACATAATTTTTTTTGTCGTGATAAAAGAAAGCAACAATTTCGTTGAGATCTATAGTAGAATTTTATATTTTACGATTAACTCACTTCTTCAATGAAATGATTGGTCCTGAAGATTTCAGGAGTAACAATTAAATATCTCCAATTTTTGAGACAGCGACAGCTGTTCAGTGACAGCGTTTTATAGACAATATGAAGAATTTTGAGTGACACATAACCTAGCTACATTTGGACTGTTGTATAAATTAGATTTGGGACCGTTTTGGGCGTATAAGCCTGTGGTACGGTACTCTTCTGAAGGATGTTCAATTCTAAATGATTGAATAAATAAATAAATAAATAAATAAATAATAAATAAATAAATAAATAAATAAATAAATAAATAAATAAATAATAAATAATAAATAAATAAATAATAAATAAATAATAAATAAATAAATAAATAAATAAATAAATAAATAAATAAATAATCTCAAGATAAATAATTATAGAGAAATAGAAAACATTACCTGCTTGTGCTGAAGTTACTACATGCATTCTATAAACATAACCTAGTTCACCAATTCCAAATCAGGAATTTTGTGGAAGTTGACAAAACTTCCACCTGGAGCGCTGATAGATTTTTTGTAGCAGTTTTGCTGTTCCTATTTCGGAACTAGGAAACATTCTCGACTGTAAAGAGAACATATGGTTTCATTACAGTAGAGTATGCTGTAATGAGAATCATATGTTTATTTGTTCTGCAAACAGCTGTTTACCGGCTTGATTTCAAGCATGGAAAACAGCTGAGATTGAATGACTATGACAAAATATAGTGAGGTCCACTTTATAATGGCAGTGGATAGAGATAGGAGTATAGCGATGCCGATTCTCTGCATTAATTGATTATATTTCTACAATGTCAAAAACATAATTGGCATCGTTGTGCACCTATAAAAGGATAGTACCACCGGCTTTGTCGAATGATAGACAAGGATAGCAAAACCAAAGTTGAACAAATACTGTCATTATAACGTGGACCTCACTATAGTATATTACGTCACATGGATGGGAAGGGACCTTTTGCAGGCGAGAATGATGTTTCTAGTCGAGGCGTTAGCCGAGACTAGAATATAATTTGAGCACTGCGAAATACATTCACGTACAATATTTTTGGACATAATAATCTAATGGTAAATAATTGAGAAATAGAAAACATAACCTGCTTGTGCTGAAGTTACTACATGCATTCTATAAACATAACCTAGTTCACAAATTCAATATGACACATTGTTTATGACAAAAACAATATACGCTTATGGAATCTATTGAATATTCCTGGACAAAATATATCCTGCAGCATTTCATTATGTTGAATAATACTGAAACTCAGCTCATGATAAAAATAAATGAAATTCTACCCATCCACAATGTGCTCCCTCATCATAATCCACAATCTGAATGGATTTCCAAATACAAATGAATGAAACCAGATAGTATTGGATGTAAATTACATTCTACTGGGTGAAACCATAGAGAAACAATAGCGATGCTATTGTTCAAATAAATACTTATTCTATTGTTTCTCTATGGTGAAACACTATCCTCGCACTGTCATAGTCCAGAATCAAATATCATATTCATCTGCTCTAATGAACAAATATTATATCAGCTTCAATCTTCAAAAATAGACATGTCAATCATATGATTTTACATGTCATGTCATGATTGGTATTGTTTTCATGACATGTAAAATCATATGATTGACATGTCTATTTTTGAAGATTGAAGCTGATATAATATTTGTTCATTAGAGCAGATGAATATGATATTTGATTCTGGACTATGACAGTGCGAGGATAGTGTTTCACCATAGAGAAACAATAGAATAAGTATTTATTTGAACAATAGCATCGCTATTGTTTCTCTATGGTTTCACCCAGTAGAATGTAATTTACATCCAATACTATCTGGTTTCATTCATTTGTATTTGGAAATCCATTCAGATTGTGGATTATGATGAGGGAGCACATTGTGGATGGGTAGAATTTCATTTATTTTTATCATGAGCTGAGTTTCAGTATTATTCAACATAATGAAATGCTGCAGGATATATTTTGTCCAGGAATATTCAATAGATTCCATAAGCGTATATTGTTTTTGTCATAAACAATTTGTCATATTGAATTTGTGAACTAGGTTATGTTTATAGAATGCATGTAGTAACTTCAGCACAAGCAGGTTATGTTTTCTATTTCTCAATTATTTACCATTAGATTATTATGACCAAAAATATTGTACGTGAATGTATTTCGCAGTGCTCAAATTATATTCTAGTCTCGGCTAACGCCTCGACTAGAAACATCATTCTCACCTGCAAAAGGCCCCTTCCCATCCATGTGACGTAATATACTATAGTGAGGTCCACGTTATAATGACAGTATTTGTTCAACTTTGGTTTTGCTATCCTTGTCTATCATTCGACAAAGCCGGTGGTACTATCCTTTTATAGGTGCACAACGATGCCAATTATGTTTTTGACATTGTAGAAATATAAATCAATTAACACAGAGAATCGGCATCGCTATACTCCTATCTCTATCCACTGCCATTATAAAGTGAATCTCACTATATTTTGTCATAGTCATTCAATCTCAGCTGTTTTCCATGCTTGAAATCAAGCCAGTAAACAGCTGTTTGCAGAACAAATAAACATATGATTCTCATTACAGCATACTCTACTGTAATGAACCATAAATGTTTTCTCTTTACAGTCGAGAATGTTTCCTAGTTCCGAAATAGGAACAGCAAAACTGCTACAAAAAATCTATCAGCGCTCCAGGTGGAAGTTTTGTCAACTTCCACAAAATTCCTGATTTGGAATTGGTGAACTAGGTTATGTTTATAGAATGCATGTAGTAACTTCAGCACAAGCAGGTAATGTTTTCTATTTCTCTATAATTATTTATCTTGAGATTATTTATTTATTTATTTATTATTATTTATTTATTTATTTATTTATTTATTTATTTATTTATTTATTTATTATTTATTTATTTATTTATTTATTTATTTATTTATTTATTTATTTATTATTTATTTATTTATTTATTATTATTTATTTATTCAATCATTTAGAATTAGACAACTTACAGAGAAGTACGACAGGCTTATAAGCCCCAAACGGTTCCAATTCTAATTTATACAACGGTCCAAATGTAGCTAGGTTATGTGTCATTAACATTCTTCATATTGTCTATAAAACGCTGTCGCTGAACTGTCTCAAAAATTGGAGATATTTGATTGTTACTCCTGAAATATTCAGGACCAATCATTTCATTGAAGAAGTTAGTTAATCGTAAAACATAAAATTCAACTATAGATCTCAACGAAATTGTTGCTTTCTTTTATCACGACAAAAAAAATAATGTACGTTACTTGGACGTGAATATCTTTTGCAGTGCTCAAATGAAATTCTAGTCTCGGCTAACGCCTCGATTAGAAACATCATTCTCGCCTGCAAAAGGCCCCTTACTCCGTCACACTCTCTATCTCTCTCTTTCTATCTATCTTTAGGGTTGTGTAGCAGAGAGGACCAGGAGTCCTAACTCCGCCCCAATAAAGCCATATAATCAATCAATCAATCTCCCTCTGTCTATCTCTATCTCTCTCCCGCTGTCTATCTCTACCTCTCTCTCTCTCTCACTCCGTCACACTCTCACTCTTTCCCTTTCTATCTCTCCCTCTGACTATCTCTATCTCTTTCTCATTCTCTCTCTCACTCCGTCCCACTCACTCTCTCTCTAAATCTCTTAATCTCTCTCACTCGCTCTCTCCTTCTCACTCTACATCTATCTCTTTTTCTCTCATCCACTCTCTCTCTCTCTCATCCACTCTCTCTCCTCTCTCTCTCTCTCTCTCTCTCTCTCTCTCTCTCTCTCTCTCTCTCTCTCTCTCTCTCTCTCTCTCTCTCTGTCACTCTCTCTTTCTCTCTCACTCACTATTTCAATCACTCTCTCCCTTTGTTCGAATATCTCTCGCTTTGTCTCTCTCTCTCTCTCTCTCTCTCTGAATCTCTCTCTCTCCATACACCATCGCACCGAGATAATAATGAATTCGGCCGTGTTTAAATAATTGATAACCAGGACTAATGCAACATCAAAAATGCAGAGGCCCCGCTGGATTTTCCAACTAATATTCTTCCGAAGTAAGTTGATTTGGAACAGCTCATTTTCCCGGCTATAATAATAATTTATAGATGAATGAAAGCGAGTTGTTCTAACCTACTCGTTTGACTATGATTTACGTCGAAGTATCAGTATATATTGTGAGTACACTTGTACTAAAACGATTTTTCATTGTTGAATTTTGAATAGTATGTTGAATTTTCGTGGTCCATGTTTCCTGTATCCTGTATCTTTGAATATACTTGTATGTGGTATATACTTGTACTAGCCGTGAGGCTCGCTTCGCTCGCCATATCCGTCTGGCAAGGGGGCTCCGCCCCCTGGACCCCCGACTGGATCGTCCAAAAATGAGATCAGCGGGCTCGCTTCGCTCGCCTGCATGTAGACCTTAGCGAAACCTCTGTACCGAATTCTGGACCCCCGACTGGATTGTCCAAAAATGAGATCAGCGGGCTCGCTTCGCTCGCCTGCATGTAGACCTCGGCGGAACCTCTGTACCGAATTATGTGAATTTGATCTCGAAAAACACCTGTTACTATATCGGCGTATCTTTGGCGAACAAAATTCTTCCACCTCAGATAAACCTGTGTACTAAATTTTCTTTAATACATTTCCATCAATTATTGAAAAAGGTGAGGGAACGCAGAAAAACTGAGAAAACGCTAATTTTGGCTAATTGGATAAACTGTTATTTAGGAGGTCCTGGATAAATGCATTTCAATCTTCAACTTGGTGCCAACCTAACAAAGTCAACTCAACTTAATGCCAACCTGACAACATTTTTAATTTAGTTACCAGAACAACTGTTTCGAAGAGTTACTCTCTCTAGATTATAGTTCTATATTAACATATGGTATGGAAATTTTAATTATAATTTTAAATATTGGAATAAGAAGAATATACATGCTAAAAGAACTTTAAACCCTTAAAAACCACCCTTAGAGTTAAAATATCGCCAAAAGATTTGTTAGTGCGCCTCTAAAGGGTCAACTGAACATACCTACCAAATTTGAACGTTTTTGGTCCGGTAGATTTTTAGATTTGCGAGTGAGTGAGTGAGTCAGTCAGTCAGTGAGTGCCATTTTGCTTTTATATATATAGATACTTGAATATACTTGTATCTTTGAATATAATTTGTATATGTGGATGAATGTAAAGTGAGATGCGCGTGAACACTAACGTCAGTTGATCATTTTCATAACGGCAAGGAAAGTTGTGTGAGTGCGCCACACCAGATTTTTTAGGATATAAAAAAATAACATTGAAAAGGCGTAAGAAAAAATTGTAGTACTTCAAGTTATATTATTCTAGAACATGAATCAAATCCAGGCTTCAGAGCAGCTTTTCGACTGAAAAATCGAACGACTCTACGACACAAACATTGACCCAGCAACCACAGGCACAGAGTTGGCCTAACCACACCCTTCCCTCATCACCACAGAGAATCTTCCCTCTCTGCCGTCTGCCTAATCGAGTGCGAAATTGCGTGTAAAGGCAAGGTAGAAAGGGGAGGGAGACGGAATGAATCGAGGAAGTGAGAGAAAGATAAGAGGAGAAGAGATGAGACAGTAGTTGACCCGTGATGGATCAATCTACTGTTGAAAGATTGCCATCAACGTGGGGGTGCCTGTGTGTGTGAGTGTGTGTGCGCGTCATTATTCTCCTCTTTTTTATCCTTCTTTCTCTCCTCTTCTTCTCCTTGTTCTTCATAATTGAAGTATACTCATTTATCATCTTCTAAAACATTGATATACATCCACTTTTACATCTACTTCTTCTTGTTCTCCTTTACTTCCTTGTCTCCTTCTTCTTCTTCTTCTTCTTCTAATTTTTCATCTCCTTCTTCTACCTCTTTTTATTTGAATTCTAAATTTTCAATAATCAAGCTCTTCATCAGCTTCATTTCTTCCTTTACCTTATCGTCTATACATTATTTCTTCTTCTTGATTATTCCATATCAACAAACCTCACCCTTCCCCCCTTCCACATTCCTCACTGTTCCCCTTTTCTCCCACTTTGTCACACTTTTCATTTTGTTTCTTCTTCAATTCTCCACATCCCACATCTCTTCATTCCATTCGTTTTCCCCACACTTGTCCTTCCCCACCCATCATTTTCTTAAGCCTCCTTCTTCTAACTTCCTCCTTCTACCAACTTCCTTCTACTCCTAACTCCCTCCTTATCATCTTCTTGCACTTCTCCTCGCACCCTTGTCCCTTCCCCTTCCTCCTTCCCCACCATCCCCTGAAAGTCTGTCCAAAGATGCAATCTTGTAGCAGAACACCCTTCAAATTGCATCTTCCCCCCCCCCTTTCACACAAGCCAATGGTTGACCTTCTGATCCCCGTGAAATGGTTTCTGATGAAAGCACCTCACTCACTCAATCTGTCTCACTCCCCCCTTACTCAATGTTTCTCTCTCTCTCTCTCTCTCTCACTCTCTCTCAGTCTATCCCACAACCTCGCTCTTTCGCTCACTCTATCTCACAACCACGCTCTTTCGCTCTCTCTCACTCTCTCACTCTCTCTCTCTCTCTCTCTCAAAAGGTCTCACTCACTCTCCCTTACTCTGTCTCACAATCTTTCTTCCTCACTCTCTATCAATCTCTCTCACTATGCTAAGTATCATCATGTTTTCACTAGGATTTTCTTTTGTCTGTCTGTATGTTAAGGTGCGTACAGACTTTCGTTCCGCTCCAAGACCGAACGTCACTCCAGCAGAGCGATTGATGATCGACCGGCGAGCAACAATGGTTCGACCGGGGAACGCGAGAAGATCTACCATCTTCCGTAACGTTCATGATCGGTGCGAGTAGAGAGCGGAGGCGGAGCGATTGCTGTGCGATGGTGGTACGTGGGCGGTACGAGGGAGGAGCGTGCTCGGTGCGGATTGGAAGCACGAGTATGTGTACGCAGCTTTACGCAATTACGGTCAAACGCGTTGATAGAATTCTATGAGATTTGGCAGGAATATTCCTTTTTTAACTGCGCGTCGATGTATACACAAGGCTTTATGAAATTTAGGCATTTTAAGGATAATATAACTAGTAATTCTGTGAACAGTGGACCTCGCGCTCAGTAAGTTATATTGACCTGTTGTTATGTTCTCTCAAAAATTAATAAATAATTTATCAATTTAAAATGTCTAGAAAAAATCCTAAATCAACATAGAGCTTCCTGTCCTATCGTACCGTGACGTGTCGTCCCGGAATGTGAGTGTGAGCGCTGTTATCAGGTCTGGCTGCAACTGTCTACAACGTTGATGGAAAGATACATTTTCAAGATGTTCGATGTTTTCGAACGGGTAGTATTATAGTCAACTGTCTACTAACGTTAATGAAAAGATACATTTTCAAGATGTTCGATGTTTTGGAACAGGTCGTATTATGGTCTACTAGACAGCTGATATTGATGAATTATTTTAAAGTCTGATTTTTACGGTAATATTGGCGTTCAAAGGAGACTCCTTTGCCTTTTGTATTATCCTTAAAATGAAAAAACTCCAAAAACCTTGTATATACGTTGACGCGCAATTTAAAAAGGAACATAACTGTCAAATTTCATGTAAATCTATTACCGCGTTTCGCCGTGAATGTGAAACATATAAACATATAAACATATAAACATATAAACATATAAACATATAAACATATAACATATAAACATATAAACATATGAACATATAAACATATTAACATATTAACATATAAACATATAAACATATTAACATATAAACATATAAACATATAAACATTTAAACTTCTAAACATTTAAACATTTAAACATTCAAACATTCAAACATTTAAACATTAAGAGAAATGCCAAACCGTCGACTTGAATCTTAGACCTCACTTCGCTCGGTCAAAAAGAAAAGGATTTCCCCCATACTCCGGAATCACTATATATATCATCTACTCTGAAGATAGGTTCAATTAGACTATAGAATTATTCATAATCAATCAGCTGACAAGTGGATTATTCATTGCATGCATTACACAGATGTCTGGAGAAGCCGGTGAACAGGTGACACCAGATACTTGTGGATGAGAAAACTGCGTGAGGTCTACTGTTCACGGAACTACTAGTAAAACAGTTGTCGAGTGCATTATTAATTGCATGATATTAATATCTCAATGTAACTTAATAAAAAATCAGCTGTTGTGTGGAATATTAGTTGCATGCAATCACGCATGCAATTAATAACTGAAAGTAACATAAATTTTCTCTCTACCTTTCTCTGCTTTCAACTAGGGCTGACCTGTTGCCAGTATTTGTTGAAGGAGATTAGCTTTTGATGTAAGCATTTTGGATACACCAACCCCAACAACCATTAGCCGTTTTCACACCGATATATCGCCGACACGACTGGTCAGGACAGAATTTACTCTGATGGACAATATGGACAGAGGAGACTGTGGTTCATAACTGCGCAAGGTGTACTGTTCACAGAACTACTTGTTAGTAACAATTCAAAACACCCCAATAACTCAATTTGATGAGTTATATGGCGACGACCTTATGTGAATACAGGAAACCACAGAATACAGCAGTATATAGAAGTTTTCTCTGCAGGAAACAGAAATAGAATTTCCCGAAAAATCGCAAGTACCCTTGTGTAGGCCTAACCCCGTTATTGTTCATTCAATTGATTCCAATTTCCATGAGAAACCATACCGCAGGCCGACAATCAATTAGCTTCCAACCACATTGCTTCTCTCTCTCTCTCTCTCTCTCTCTCTCTCTCTCTCTCTCTCTCTGTAAATCTCTCTCTTTCTCTCTTACTCTCTTACCCTCTGATAAAAACCTAATAAAGGCAAATAAGCAATCAATCAATCTCTCACTCACTCTCACTCACTCACCCTTTCTTTCTCTCTCACACTCATTCAATTCAATTCTCTTCATACTTCTCTGCACTCACTCTCTCCCTCACTCTATTTCAATCTATTGACATCACTCTCTCTCTCTCTTTCTCCCGTACTCTATTGTATTCTCTCAACATCTCTCTCTCTCACTCACTCCCTCTTTCTCTCTCTATCTCTTGCACGCATATAAGCCTGAAGCAACACGCAATCAAAATACTCCTCGAACTAATTACTCAATTGCACTCAAAAATCAACGTTATTTTCTCTCTCCACTCACTCCCTCTCTATTTTGCAACCAGCTGAAAGTCCTCTCAGTGATAATTGGCAATCGCCACAAGGAACCGTGGTCAAGCCACAGCCATTTAAATCTCACACTGCACTGAGCACTGCCTGCTTTATAATAATTGTGAGGTCCACGATATGATGGCAGTATTTGACTATCATTAGTGTTGCTATCCTTGTCTATCATTCCACAAAGAATATAGCGTTAGCCTTTTCTAGCTCCGCAAAGTTGCCAGATCGGTGGTTATCAACAATGTAGAAAATTAATCAGTCAATAAAATATTCGATCTTTTTTGCAAATATTTTCAAATGAGAATAATAATAAAATAATTGCAAATTATCTGATTTGTGATATTTAGGGCCGGATTCCGAGCTCGGGATTTAGCTAAGACCTAGACTTTAAACAGCTGGAGTCAGAAAATTGGTTTTCCAAAACGGGGCGTAGTCGCAGTCATTGTCATAGTCACGTTTGAATTAAATTTTGAAAAACTAGAAAATTGAACATAAAATAAAATAGAGAGAAAATAGTGTAAAGTTTCAGCCATTTTGAATTATTTAGGAATGTCTGATTTTGTCAAGGAAAAACGTTTCCAATTATAGAAATGAGAAAATAAAAACTATGACTACTGTTATAAAAACTGCGACTACGCCCCGTTTTGGAAAGCCAATTTTCTGACTCCAGCTGTTTAAAGTCTAGGACTTAGCTAAATCCCGAGCTCGGAAACCGGCCCTAAATATCACAGATGAGATCATTTGCAATTATTTTATTATTATTCTCATTTGAAAATATTTGCAAAACAGATCGAATATTTTGTTGACTGATTAATTATTACTTAATCATTGGAAAATATATTTTATTTTTGACGAAGAAAATATAATCGATTATTTTGAACAAGATTGAACTGTAAATGTCACTTCAGATATACCGGTATCATATTAATAAGTCTTTTAAATATTTCAAAGTTTATAATATTTAAGGGTACTACACGTATTTATATTGTTTTTATCAATTTTAATAAAGTAGCCCATATAAGTGAAGTGATTTCATGAACCGCTATCAGCTTCTATCTCTATAGAAGGCAGTGGCAAGGCGAAGAATCGGCGACGCTTTTCTCCATCTTCCTTCACTGTCATTCTCACGTAGATCCCACTATAGTGTTCTCATCTATTCAGTATTCTTATCTATACATGGCTCATCAATAGGCACTAATGTAATAATCAGACCCAAATAAAAATGCTATTGAATAGTTTATATTAAAATCCAATACACTCGACTATTTACTACTTCTATCAACCTACTTCAATTCTATCAATATCTCTCCATTTTGGTAGAGAGTTAGTGGGGAGGATATTTTTAATAATATTGTTTCCGAAGAATAGACATTGATATGTCCAAAGCTCCGCCAATTTATGTAGATGCATAACAATATAATTATCTATAGTTATTATATTACAATTTGCTTTTTCATATCATATACAGTTCAATAACTATTTTGTTAGTCTATATTATGTAAATTCATCTATAATTTTGCTGTATTGTAAGCTATTGTATATAAGTGTATAAGCCAGTATATATTGTAATCTACATAAAAAAGTACTCAATCAATCTATCTATCTCTCTCTGTCTATCTCTCTGTCTCTCTCTTTCTTACTCCGTCACACTCTCTTACTCAATCAATCAATCAATCAATCTTTGGTAGAGAGTTAGTGGGATGGATACTTCGAATATTCTTCCCGAAGAAGGACATTGATTATGTCCAAAGCTCCGCCAATTTATGTAGATGCATAACAATATAATTATTATCTATAGTTATTATATTACAATTTGCTTTTTCATATCATATACAGTTCAATAATTATTTTCTACTCTATATTATGTAAATTCATCTATAATTTTGCTGTATTGTAAGCTATTGTATATAAGTGTATAAGCCAGTATATATTGTAATCTACATAAATAAAGTACTCAATCAATTACTCAATCCATCTATACTAAAATAATAGTGAAGCTAGTTAAGTCCATATTGAATAGAAACTATTTTCCAACAATAGACTGTGACATTTTTGAGTCGATCGCTGCCTTGTCAAGATAAATTTTATGTATGCATACTCATGCTTGCAGATAAAAGTATATGGTTAGAAGGGGGGTGGGGGAGTCCAGCCCCTATTTCTCCACTCATGTTTTATGCATTCATAAAGTTGTAGGTCGGTTTTGGGGTGGTGGGGCGTGGGGGGTTGAGGATGACGTGTAAAGAATTCTTCTAGCGTGTAATAAATGCCTGTGGGTTTGGAGGAGGAGTGGGGTGGAAAAAAAGAGAGGCAGAGAGAGAGAGAGAGAGAGAGAGAGAGTGAATTAAAGATAGTGGGAGAATGGTAGAGCGTGGGGGAGTGTGTGACAGTGAGAGAGTGATTGATTGATTGATTTTTCTATCACATGCCAGGTCTTGAAAAACATATTGTATTTACAACATTGCGAAATTACAAAATGATTATAAATTAAAAATATTATTCCAAATGAAAAAACGATGAGTAAAATAAGGTAAAAATAATTGAAAAATATATAAAAGTGAGGCAAAGAAAATGTATATAAACTCGTTACAAATGAAAAATATTTAGATACACAAGAAGGAAGAACATATTGATGAAGAATAATCATAAAAAAGTGAAATAAAGTTATAATGAAGGATGAAACAGAAGATGAAGATGGTGATGAAGAGTGAGAGAGAGAGAGAGCGAGATTGATTTGTTTGATTATAATGCATTTATTAGGGTAGAGTTAGGACTCCAGGTCCTCTCTGTCACACAGCTGTAGAGAGTGTGAGAGAGTTTGATTGATTGATTGATTGATTGAGTACTTTATTTATGTAGATTACAATATATACTGGCTTATACACTTATATACAATAGCTTACAATACAGCAAAGTTACAGATGAATTTACATAATATAGACTAAGAAAATAACTATTGAACTGTATATGACATGAAAAAGCAATTTGTAATATAATAACTATAGATAATAATCATATTGTTATGCATCTACATAAATTGGCGGAGCTTTGGACATATCAATGTCCATTCTTTGGGAAGAATATTAAAAATATCCTCCCCACTAACTCTCTACCAAAAGAGAATTTGAGAGAGATCTATTTGAGAGAGATAGAGAAGGAGAGAGGGTGAGTGAGATAGAGAGAGGATTGATTGATTGAGTACTTTATTTATGTAGATTACAATATATACTAGCTTATACACTCATATACAATAGCTTACAATACAGCAAAATTATAGATGAATTTACAAAATATAAACTAAGAAAATAATTATTGAGCTGTATATGATATGAAAAAAAGCAATTTGTAATAACTATAGATAAAATTGATAATATTGTTATGCATCTACATTGAATGTCTATTCTTCGGAAAGAATATTCGAAGTATCCTTCCCACTAACTCTCTACCAAAGATTGATTGATTGATTGAGTACTTTATTTATGTAGATTACAATATATGCTGGCTTATACACCTATATACAATAGCTTACAATACAACAAAATTATAGATGAATTTACATAATATAGACTAAGAAAATAATTATTGAACTGTATATGATATGAAAAAGCAATTTGTAATATAATAACTATAGATAATTATATTGTTATGCATCTACATAAATTGGCGGAGCTTTGGAGATATCAATGTCCATTCTTCGGAAAGAATATTAAAAATATCCTCCCCACTAACTCTCTACCAAAGAGAGAGAGAGCGAGAGTGAGCGAGAGAGAGTGAGAGAGCGTGATTGATTTGTCTTTTTATATGCTTTTATTAGGGCAGAGCTAGGACTCCAGGTCCTCTCTGTCACACAGCTATAGAGAGTGTGAGAGAGTTTGAGAGAGATAGAGAAGGAGAGAGGGTGAGTGAGATAGACAGAGGGAGTGAGAGGGAGAAAGAGTGAGTTAATGAAAGAGGGAGCGGGTGAGAGTGTGTAAGGGAGGAAGAAGAGAGATACATAGTAAAAGATAGAGAGAAAAAGAGATGTGTGACTCATCAAGAGATGAATGGGAGAGACAGAGTGATAGATGGTGACTACAGGAAAAGAGAGGGTGGAATCGCTACAATGATTTTTGGTGGGAAAAACGAGTGTGGATTTCACCTGGACTGACTACGATGCTCTTTCACGTGTATAATGATCGGCCGTGGAAAATATTCATAAGAAAGCGGAAAATTATGGCGGCCATATTAATCTTTAATCTCCCGCATGCTGTTGGAGTTTTCTTCTGTCAGTCGGCTTTTCCTATTATTATTATCTTTCAAATTGTGGGTCCTATTCATAAAGTTTTGTGGAGTGATTACAGTCTTCTACATTGTGGGAGTCACCTTTTACGAATCGTTCTTGCATGTGATTGGAGGAGATTTCGGAATACGTGGTTCTAACATGCGTGATCAACATCAGAAATGTAATAAATAATGATAATTATGCTCTAGAAGAGATTTCTTATTACGTCTCATGAACAAAAAGTGCTTGAAATGAGAATTTTCAAATAATCTTCATTTCCAACTAATTACATTTTTGAGTATCCTATACTATCAAACAAGCAATTTCTATTACTTTCCTGGCCCTATTACCATAGGAAAGAAAAGTATTGCTTTCCGAAAAAAATTAAGGTACCCCAATTTCTATACGTTTCAAGGTCCCCTGAGTCCAAAAAACTGTTTTTTTTTTGTATTGGTCTGTGTGTGTGTGTGTGTGTGTGTGTGTGTGTGTGTGTGTGTGTGTGTGTGTGTGTGTTGGTGTGTGTTGTGTGTGTGTGTGTGCGTGTGTTTG